>NC_000081.6:39359950-39659950 GCF_000001635.26 Mus musculus
TCTTTTCAAAACTGTACAACTGAGCGAACGTAACGTATCTTTGAGCCCATGCAATCATTGCATTGTCTAATGTGAGAATATTTCAGTAACTATTGTTCTCTGTCCTCTTCTCTCCTTGGCCCTCCAGTGGTTTTTAATCTATTTCTTGTTCTATGATTTTGCCCGTTGCAGACATTTTGTAAAACTGGAATCATGAAATAGGTGGATTTTTATTTCTGACTCTTTAAGTTACCATATCCTTTTCTAGGGTTTGTTCACTATCCAGAAATTCATTCATTCTTAGGCCAAGGAGTGATTCGTTATATGGGCATTCTACATTTTGTTAGTTTATTCACCAAATGAAAGGCTTTGCATCTGTTTTCATTGTCATAGCCATTTTTTCCTATTATGAGTGGTGCTGCTATTAACACTTTTAAATTTCTGTGTGAACATGTTTTTAGTTCTCTTTATGTATAATAGTCTCAGTGAATACAAATTGTTCTTGTTTCCAAATCTGTAATGTTGGACATTTTCTTATGATTATTGGCTACTTATGTTTATTATTTGGATTATTTTTAATTAATTACTTTATTAAGGTTATTTTAAAACCATATTTACCAAAATTAAAACATTCTCAAGATTTCTAAATACGGTATCATTAAATTATAAAATAATGATTTATCTGAAATTTCTACCAGTGTGGCAGTAGGTACAGAATTATCCTTTTAAAATATGATTATCCTACTTCTTAGACTTTTTACTGAGTGATAAATATTTTCCTTTACTGGCTTGAGATGCTTATTTATAACACTTGATTATTATATGCAAGATTATATTTATAGCATTCAGTTCTCTTCTGTTAATCTTCTGTACCAACATAATCTCTAGTTATCTAAAAAGGCAATCTTAGCTGTTAGATGTTGAGAGCAATGAAACTTGGCAGCATAAATTTTAGTACTATCTTTAAGTTCATAGATAGTTAGCCGTCTTCTAATGTGTATTGAAGGATGTAGTAAGTGAACCGGGAAAGGCCTGAGGAGTGGGGAACGTTATATTTTCATGAATAATACTTTCCCATTTATGTAGTTTGAATGTGTCAGTACTAGATAAAAGTAAAAAGAAAAACAGTAATTAAAAAAGAATTGAAGGATGAATTTGTTTTTTGTGAGACAGGCTTTTTCTATAAGCCCTGGCTGTTGTGGAACTTACTCTCTAGACCAGGCTGGTTGAGATTCACCTGCCTCTGCCCGCCAAGTACTGAGATTTAAAGCATGCCCCACCATCTTCAGACCCCTATAAATATATTTATAATTGACTTCAGCTTGTTAATAAACCCGTACTTATCATTTTTGCCAGCAGATGGCAGAAGTGCACCCTGAAAATATTTGCAATTCAAAGCTGCTCCAGCCAAACCATCACGGCAGAGCTGGTTTAGAGTTTAGAATATGTTTATAACTGTGATTGGAAAATAAAACCACCGGTGGCCTGTACATATTCAATGCTGGAATTTATCTCTAAATATGTGTCTCTAGTCCTGAGGTTTTTATGTTCCAAATTTGTATTTTCAAGTGCAAGTTTTATTCTTGCCTCAATTCCACAAACATTTCAGTATTAAACTCTTGAGTATTGAGTGTTCAGTCCCTCCCAGTGTTAGTTTCCTGCATCCTCTGGCCAAGCAGACAGCACTGTCAGTTATCTCTCATCTCAAGTGTGAACAATGAAATCTCATTTCTAAACCTTTTCCTGTTGCTTGTCATAATTCATTTGTTTGTGATTTTGGTCTCTTCAATCACAGGGTCGTCTTTTGCATCCAGCCTTTCATTTTCCGTGGAGGTCTGTCACTGATTTTGTTTGGACATCAGCTTATCTTGTTTTCTTCTCAGACTATTACTGTGCAGTGAATCTCCAGTGAATTTGTTTCCAGAATCATGCTATTTAAGTAAAGATATGGAAAAGTCATTTTTGATGCTTCCAAATTTGTACTTCAAGTTAAAATTTAAAAAACGAAATATAATTATTTCTCCCTTTCCCTCCCCCTCCCATGTGCACTCCTCAGTTGCTCCGTCTTGAAATCACGAGCGCTTTTCCTTAGTTGCTAGTGTTTTACCTACACAAGCACACACAGATGCCCAAGTATACACACAGAGTCGACTTGGTGTTACTTGAATATACTTAAAAGTTTTAACCCTTAGCTTCTAAGTAGTCAAAATTTCTCACTGAGATTTAAGTTGGGACAATGCATAGGATTGGAACTATGGGCTTGTGCATCTGAGGGCACAGAACTCTAGGGGGCGCCCGTTACTTAAATATGAGTTCTGCAGCCGTAGGTTTGTATTTCTGTGGGGCTGGTTACAGCTATGGAAAGGAATCAAGATAAAGGAAGTGGAAAATGGAAATTTAAGGAATGGGGGAAGTTAGCAATTTTAAATAGTGTGTTGGAAAAGGCCGTACTTAACATTTACACTTGAAGGGAGTTACTAAGCCTGTAAATTGTATCTGCAGGAAGGACACTCTAGGCAGCACCAAGATTACGTGAGGATGAGCTTTGATGTGTCTATCCATTTTTTTTTTTAATTTAAAGCACAGTTCAATTGTCCTACTTATACAAACCTCTCCATATCCATCCAGAATTATATTTTTGTTTATAAAGATACTTTTAAATTAATTTATTCCTTATTACATGAGAGTTTCATAGAAACCTATATTTTGAGCAACTCTACGCTCAATTTTTAATCTTTAATTCCTCCCATATTCTCTCACCATTTTCTCTCCCAACTTTATGTGTGCTTGAAAAGAAATAAAAATTAAAAAAAAACTGAGTCCTCTAAGAGCTGCTTGTGTGTCCATGGGCTTACACCATCCACTGGAGCATGGGGAGATTTCAGGGGCCGGGCCACATTTCTGAAGAAAACCGCCTCTTCCTTGGCAGCAGCACCCACAAGGTCCTTAAGTAAGGGTATGGCTCCATGAGCCCCTCCCCTGTTCATGTGCCTTATGTGGCAGAAAAGACTTTGAAGATGTGACTGAAGTTATGGGCATTGATTATTCTTAGTTATCTCTGTGTGCGCAGTTAACTCTTGTGATTTTAAAAGTGGAGAATCTTTCTGTCTGGATCAAAGAGATTAGGTGGAAGAAGGAAGAGAAATCCAAAGCAGGAGAGGCCATGGCTATATTTGAAGATGGAGGAAAGAGGTTTGAGTCAGTAAAACTAGTAACCTTTAGAACTTAGATATTGTCTTCAATTTGTACCAAAGCGGGTGTTGGTCTTCCAGTCACAGGGCAGAGTCTTGCCAGCAGCTTTAGTGAACAACTCTCCAGTTTTCTTCTGAACCACTGCACCGTGTTATCTCACCTCTTTACTTATGGCTGTTTGTTATAACAACAACAGAAGACTAATGCAGTCCCTAGTGTGTTTCAGTTTTGTTTCCTTAGTTATTTCTGCTTTATTCAACATTTCTTTAGTAACTGGCAGTCAAGGCTAAACTAAAAGGCCTCATGGTTCTAGAGAATCAGTGAACTCACATGTCTTCCTATGGCCTATGCAAGGCTTCTCTGTAGTCTTCATATGTGGGTAGAGATAAATATGTCATAGAGTGTTTATACTTTGTCTCACTAGTTCTTTAAAAGATTTCTCTGCCTCTACTCCTCCCTAGAGTACCGGTACTTCATGGTTCTTACTATTGCGTATCATACTCATTCCTTAATGCTCGCTCTGTAATTGAGACGCTCTGGTAGTGTGGTAGATACGAGGTGCTGCTGCTTTGGGTTTAGTCATTACTTATTATTTTTTGTGGATGTGGTGTGCACATACCAGGTGGTTGGTTGTAATTTTCACTTTTTTAGTTATGTTAAACCTAAGCTGTTTTCCTTGCGTATAGCAGTTATTTGAATTACTGTTACTGTGAATTGAAAATAACGAGCTACCCTTCATTGCTGCCTACTGTTTTTTTGTTGAGTAGACATTTTTATTTTGATATACTCAGATTCATTTTCTGTTTAGTTTTTTGTTTCTTTGGCCATGATTGAGAAGTCATTCTTCATTCAAAATCCAGAATACTTTGTAGTTTCAGCTGTTAGCTTTTTAAATGTTTTTTTTAATTTAATTAAAGTATAATTATACTATTAACCCCTCTGCCCTTTCTTTCTTCAACCCCTCCTATCTCCTCTCTCCAAGCCATTCTCATTCCCTCTCTAATTTGTGGCTTTTTTCTTTCATTATTATTCACACACGCATTCCCCTGTATACACACACACACACACACACACACACACACACACACACACACACCATAAATACAACCAGCTGAGACTATTCATTATTGCTTGTGAAGATGATTTCAGGGTTGACCATTTTGTATTGGATAACCAATTAGGGAAAGAATAATTCTCCTCTTAGCATTCATTAATTATTTGCAGGTTTTTTGTTTGTTTGGTTTTAGTCTGGGGTTGCCTCCCATGAGATTTACCCCTCTCATTAGCCTGTCTATTGGTGGTGTCATTGTTTAGGTCTTGTTTGTGCAGCCACATTGTTGCGGTATCATGGCTGTACCTCTTTCTGCCATTTTTTAGGAAACACAAGCTGACAGCAGCATACTTTCTGGATATCTTTTACCACCTTCTATCTCTCTTTTTAATGTTCCCTGAGCCTTAGGTGCAGGAGTTATGTGGAAGCTTTGTGTGCTGGAGTTGGGCTCCCCATGGTCTGTTGCTCTGCATTATGGCCAGTTCTAGTTGTCTGTGATGGCCTCTATTTGCCGTATGGAGAAGCTTCTTTGATGAGTACTGAGAGTTATACTTGTCTCTGTGCAGAAGAATATGTTCTCAAGTAAAGTGAAGTGCTGTAGCAGGCTCTTCTCATGACCTCCTATCACCAGGTAGTTGGCTAGGTTTCCAGTAGGAGGCATGATTTTCATCCTGTTGGAAGGACCTTAAGTCCAATTAGGCAGATGTTGATTACCACCAAGATCTGGATACTATTGTACCTTTAGGAATGTCTCATGGTGGTTGTGATTTATGCGCAGTAAAACGAAGGAGAGTGCTTTCCTACCTTGGCAGCTGTATTATGAAAGCTAGATTTCATCATGATTGGACTTGACTCTTCTAAGTCCCGTGTCTGCAGTACATGCTGTCTTCAGCAATAGTATCATCTTATCATGTCTGCTTAATAGAATTTGCTGTAGATATGGCAAAGAATTCTAGTTCATCTTTTTACACAATGTAAGCTGTTTTCCCAAGGAGCGGCTATTAAATAACTTAACCCCCCACTAGTTTTTGATCCTACCTGGATGTGATGGTCATATGTCCATTGGCCTACTTTTGAACTCATTTCTATCCTCTTCATCCACTTTCCTTTTTTCTTTTTCTTTTTCTTTTTCTTTTCCTTCCTTCCTTCCTTCCTTCCTTCCTTCCTTCCTTCCTTCCTTCCTTCCTTCCTTTCTTTCTTTCTTTCTTTCTTTCTTTTTTGGTTTTTCGAGACAGGGTTTCTCTGTGTAGCCCTGGCTGTCCTGGAACTCACTTTGTAGACCAGGCTGGCCTCGAACTCAGAAATCCGCCTGCCTCTGCCTCCTAAGTGCTGGGATTAAAGGCGTGTGCCACCACGCCCGGCTTCCTTTTTTCTTTTTAATGATTGGTTTGAAGTCCACATATAAAGTGTGGTGTCCCCCGTGCTTTCATGCTGTCAGTAAACTGGGTTCTTATTTATCCCCTTTCTACACTGCTCCCCTTCACTCCCTTAACCTCACGCTGCTCCTTATCCTCTTATTCTTTTTATGTGTCTATCGGTCACCCAATGGCTTCATTATATCATTGAGTAGAAGTGGTGAAAGTGGTGTTTTTGCTTTGTTTCAAACTATCATGCAAATGTATAAATATTCTAGTCAAATGTGATGTTAGCTATAGATTGTTTTCATAAATACATTCTACTCTTTTGAGGGAATTCTATTACTAGTTTTCTCAGTGCAGTAATGAATGCCTGTGAAGCTTTGACAAATGTTTTTTTCTGCTTCTCTTAAAATGGTAATGTATTTTCCCTTCTTCTGTCTGCTGAGTTACACTGATCATTTTCCAGTGCTGAACCACCTTGTGTTGCTGGATACTTTCTGTTTGGATGGTAATATTCTGTTTAATGTATTTCTGTATCTGATTTATTTGCATTTTATTTAGAGAATTAAAATATTTGTGCTTGTAAGAGATATTAGTATATGGCTTTCTTTCCTTATATCATTACTGGCCTTATAAGACAAGTTACTAAATAACATTTTATTTTTAATGTGCTTCAAAACTTCATGTAGAATTAGTTTTTTTCCTATTATTTTTAATTGTATTACTTGTTCAGTTTACTTATTTTATTCTTGAATATGTAGACAGTTTTACAGTTTGGCTTTTATAAAGTGTAGTATTAGATGATGCCCCACTAAACATTTGAACATATATTTTTTTTAAATGATAAAGATAAGAAGGGTACTTGCCTGTAATTAGCCAGAGCAGGTGGATTGTAAGTTTTGAGACCCATGGGATAACATAGGGAGAGTTATCAGAAGACAAGATTTATAGAGCTATGGGAAGGACTGGGGTATATAGCTCAGTGATATAGTATTTGCCTAATATGCATGATATCTTGAGCTCAGTAGTTTCCTAGTATTTCCATAGGATACTGAATAAGATGGTTTTGATAGTTTGTTCTTTTCTTACATTCCACGTTAACCTCCCCTCCCCCTCTCCCCCCTCCCCTCTGTCTTTCCTGTCTGATTTTGTTGGTGTTGTTGTTCTAGTCAAGGCCTAGGGAAGCTGTTATCTACCTTTTTAAGACTGTGACTTGACATGACCATGCCTTTTTGAAATTTTTACTTAAACACTCACAATTATAGTCGATAGCTATTTAATCAGTGATACTTAATTATCTCAGGCTTTATTTTTATTTATTTATTTATTTATTTTAATTTTGTTTTTGTTTCCAATACATCCTGACCACATTTTCCCCTTCCTCCTCTCCTTCCAGTTCCTCCCCAACCTTCCCTTTCCCGTGAAACCATGCCTCCTCTGTTTCCCTTCAGAAAAGGGCAGGCTGCAGGGATATCCAATGAACATGGTATAACAAGATACAGTAAGACAGAGGCATAGACCCCCATATCAAGGTGGGTGAGACAAACCTGTAGAAGGAAAAGGGTCTCAAGAGCAGACTAAAGAATCAGAGATAGCTCCACCTCTACTGTTAGGAGTCACACAAAAACATCACACTAACAACCATAGCTCCTGTGCTCAGGACCTAGTGCAGACCTATGCAGGTTCTGTGGTTGCCACTCAGTCTCCGTGAACCACCATCATCCCTACTTAGTTGATCCCTGTGGGCTGTGTTCTCCTGGTGTCCTCAACCACTATTTTGTTTTTCTTGAAAGTGTCTTAATTTTCATTTTAACAAGATTTTTTTAAAGCACCAAATATTCACTTGTAAAACATAGTTTTTATATTAATAGTATTAAGGAAAATGCCTTAGTAAAATTAGAGGTAAAGGAAAATAAAGATAGAAAGACATTGAAATGAGAGTAATTTGTTACCCTAATGGTGGTTTTTATAACCAGCAGCACTCTTTCTTGTAGCTATTGCTGAGAAAATTGTATGCTAATACCAAAATGGTCAATTTTGAGACCATTCAATTTCAACACTAATGTGTGTTTTAGATTACTCAGGTCTTTCCTACTTATAAAATATACAAGTTAATCGCTATAATAAATTTTAATGTGTTTTTCTTTAATACATTTTTATCATACTCTTTCCTCAACCCCAACCCCTTTCAGATCGTCTCCACCTCACCACTCACCCAACTTCATTTTTTTCTCTTTCCCTCCTACTCCCCCTCTGTCTCTCTCTCAAAAAGCAAAGCCAAAAACCAAAACTCAAATCAAACAAACCATCTGAAAGGGAAATGCAAAAACAAAAAGCCAGTAAGACAAAAAAGTACCAAAGCAGAAAGTATCGAGTCCATATTGTGCCAGCTAGCAGCTCTGTGCTGGAATGTAGTTCTCCATTGGGAGACACAGATTTTCTCCTTTCACACCAGGTATAAACTGTGAATAGCTTCATGCTAAGGAACTCTGTGTTCACATCCTTTTTTTCCATATTGGGATTTTATCAGGTGTGAACTTGTGTAGATGTTGTGTGTACTGTCACAGTCTGTGAGTTAATATGTGTGTCATCCCTGTTGTAAAGACATCACATCCTTGGATTCATCCACACCTCTGGCTCCTACACTCCTTTTCTACATAGATCTCTGAGTGTTGGGAGAGGACTGATAGAGGCTGCGTGGTTTAAAGTCTCCCACTCTGTGCACGTTGTCTAGTTTTGGGTCTCTTTGTTAATTACTCTCAACTGTAAGAAGAAGCTTCTTTGATGAGGGCTCAGTGTGCTGTACTGATCCATTAATATGTCTTTAGGAGCCATTATCTTACTATGTTCCTTTAGTACAGTGGTTCTCAACCTTTGTAATGTTATGACCCTTTAATACAATTTCTCATGTTGTAGTTACCCCAACTATAAAATTATTTTTGTTGCTATTTCATGACTGTAATTTTGTTACTGTTATGAACGGTAATATAAATATCTGATATCTGACCCCTGTGAAAGGATCATTCTCTCCCCAAAGGGGTCGTCTACTTGTATTTTTTTCCCCTAGTGCTCATGTGTTCTTAACTGATATTTATATACATGCTCATAGAATACTTTAATGGTGTATACTAACTTGTAGGGTCCCTCATTTGTTTCTCCCTTACATTGTCTCTTCCAGTTCATTCAGGAAATCAGTCCTGATACTGGTCAAGAATATAAAGATAATGACTACAACTAAGTTAGGCTGTCATCCTGAGATAAGGCCAGTCAGTGTATAGACCACTGAGAACAGAATAGTGAATAAAGTAAACAAAATGAATTTTCAGTAATTTCCTCAACAATTTTTTTAAAAAAATATATCCAGTGTGTGGAAACAAGCCTAAGATGAGCCAGTTGGCAAAATTAAGGGCAGAAAGGACAAAACCAAGGAAGCAACCAATAGGCTTTCCTCATATAGTATTGAGAGCAACAGTGGTCTCTCAGGGTTTTTACTGTTCTGTCCATGTCACAGAATTAAAACAAACAAAACCAAACAAAAGCAGGGAGTTGGTACCACATCTTTAAATAAAGATACATTTTCTTATTTCATATATTTAATTCTTCAGTAATTCAGGAATTTAAGTTTATCAACTTGTCACATGAATTTTGTGCCATGATAAAAACATTTGTCTTATACATAGAAATTCTTATTACATAATGAGCTTAGTATACATCAGATTGCTCTTCTCATAGGATTTGGAGTGCTAAAGTTAAAGTAGAATTGTATAGATTTCCTTAGTAACTTTGAACACTCCAGTTTTTTTCACAATAAGACAGCAAAAAATAAATTGTATAAAGAACCAATCTTATCGTTATTCATAATCTACTGGTTTTCTCTCTGAGCTAGATACCCAGTAGTTGCTTATTATGTGATACAGTTGGGGAGATTTGAGGTCTGACTTGGAGCTCTGTGTGGGACGGAAGTCTTTCAGGAGTGGGTTGAAGGTTATCTGTGGAGTGCTTCTCACTGTGCTTTCCTAATTACACAGTGCCTGAGCTGGAAAATTAAACAGTAGTGGCAGCTCCCTCCCCACTGATGCAGCGACCCCTTTCATTGGTTTCTTTTCATTTCCTTCTTTTAAAATATATTTCCATGTATAATTTTTGTCCACTTCTAAATGTACTATTCCTCATTTTTAAATCTGATATGTATACACACACACACACACACACAAACACACACACACGCACACACACACATATATATGTCACAAAAATATGCCTTGATAAGGCAGGATTAACAAATTTTTATTTACATCTTTCAGAAAAAGTATATCACAGTTTTTTATATAAGCAGAACGGTAGTGCTATAGAGTATAGTGAGTCAACCTTTGTTGTAAAACAACTTTTATTTCTGTGATGCATATACATATGTATATAAATGTATGTGAGTTATTTGACACAATTGATAGCCTTGACATAGAATTGGTGCTTTACTGTTTTATTTCTTCAGAAAATTGTGTGGTTTGGGAGTTGTGTTTATGACAAAGGCTTAAATTAGTGTTTTACTCATGTTTTTACAATACTTTATCTTTTATAAGTTCTAGGGCCACTTAAACACTCCAGAATAAACTTGTGGTTGAGTGGAGAGATTCTGTAGGAAGCTGCTGAAGGAGCTGAGGCATGGGAAGTCTTCATGAGGACATTTGGTTTCCATGGTCACAGGGCAGATGCTCTGTTTTAGTTGAACAGAGACTGATTGCTTACTTTTCAAGAAGGGAAGAAAGGGTGGGAAAAAGTCAGAAGATGTCTTTTCTCAGATTGTGTTTCAGTATGGATTTGATTGGTATGGAATGAATAGACTCAAGTCAGAAGAGCTATTTTTAGGAAGCTTATTCTATGTTTGTCATAAACCACTTGCAAACAAAACAAAGCAAAACAACCCTTGTATGAAACAACACATCTCATGTTCTTTTTACAAAATAGGACAGTTTAATATCTGTGATATACAATATACAACTCTAGATACACACAAGAAAACATACTAGTTTTTTGTTTGTTTTGAAAATATGGTCGTTCTCTTGTGTGAAAGGCTCTAAGTGCCAATATGAAGTTATGATACTCTTGACATGGCTTTTGATGGATTGAATTAGTATTATATTGAGATTGAAAACCTTGTGTTTTGAAGGTTAATTGGTAAAATCTACTGATAATTGGATGTATGTGGTATAGTATGAAGCAAAGAATATCAAAGATAGTAGCTAGAAAAGTCATGGTTTTGTTCTAATACACGAAAAATGGAGAGGAAGCAGGTTTAGCTAAGGAAAATAAAAAATTTTTATCATGTGAAATTGACAGGAGGAGAGGCCCTTGGTCTTGTGAAGATCATATGCCCCAGTAGAGGGGAATGCCAGGGCCAGGAAGCGGGAGTGGGTGGGTTGGGGAGCAGGGTGGGTGGGTGGGGGGGAAGGGGACTTTCAGGATAACATTGAGATGTCAATGAAGAAAATATCTAACAAAAAAGAAATGTATATTAAAAAAAGAAATTGACAAATGATTAAATGAGTCTGAAATTTTAAAATATGAGGCCAAAGACAGGAAATATAGATTATTGTATTTATGGGACCCATGTTACCTTACAGGAGCCTGCAGATGAATATACAATGTAGCTACAACAGGGCATTGAAGACGTTTAGAGTATAGGATAGGAATGAGAGCTTGCTAAAGACAGTAAGGAAAACAATTGTTATTAAGGAAGAGGAAGTTCCAGTGATATTTGTGAAGAATGAAGGAAAAAATAGATTCTTGTCAAGAACATAGCATTAGCATCTAATACTCTGGCAAGTTATAGGTGAGCACAGAAGAAAGCATTGTCTGTTGAATTTTGTAATATAGAAGTTATTGCTAAGAGCAATATAATAAAATGTTAACAATAGAAATTTGACCATTTAACTCAGAAAAGAATGTGGAATGAGGAAGCAGTTGCAGGGGCTACACAACTTCCAGAAATTATGCCATGATGATGAACAGAAAAGTAAGATAGGGTTTGGAAGAAAAATTGAACACAAGAGTGGTTCTTTTAAGATCAGAAATGATTGAGGAATAGCATCAAGGGGGAAGGACTTGGTAAGAAAAAGTGTACTAGGTGGGAAATTAAATGGGTAATAGACTTGGTAATACTTTCCTTCTATGTTTTGGAAGTTAGGGCAAAAATAACCTGATTCATAATTAGTGTGATTCTCTGATGAATCTCTATTTCTGTTCTTTTTCTCAGGGAATTGTAATTTTAAGTTGATAAGATTGGACAGTAGACTTCTATTGTCTTACTTTTAGGAGGTCTGTTTGGGTTGAACAAAGATTTTGCCTGCCTAGTTTAAGCTGAGGTAAGAAAGGAGGAACTGCAAAACTAAGGTATCTGTCCTTAGGACATTTCCAAAGCAAGATCTGGGTCATATGGAATGAATGAATCCAGGTCAAAAGAAGTATTTTTAGAATTGTTTTGATCAAAAGATTATAAGCAATGGTGCTTCAAATTCAGAATGGAAGAATATAACACAGGGTTATAATCATATTCTTTTACAAATATTATATTTTCCTGGCTTCTAAGGTCTTCTTCCAGAGTTCTTCACTTGCTCTTTTAATTTAGAACTTAGTTGCTTGGTCCCTTTATTTTGAAAAAAAAATTTCTTGCATATATGCATTTTTGTGTGGGCCCACACATATACACAGGTGGATTTCCGAGGAGAACCAATGAGTGTCCTGTCTCTGTTTCTGTCATTTGGGCCCTAGGATTGAACGCAGCTCATAGCTTTGAGATTAGGTGCCTTTACCTGCTCAGCCATCTCACAGATCCTTGAATTTTGAATTTTGAATTTTCTTCCTGGGTTATCTCATCTACTTACTAACATGCTGAAGTTTTCTAAAGTTACATCTTTGGTTGATAACTCACTTCTGGATTGACATATTGATTACTAACCTATCTACCTTTTAAAATATTAAATGATTATGCATATGCTTCAAGTTCAATTCTACATCTCTTCCTTTGCTTCCCTTTCAGTTGCTCCTCATTTAGCATTCTGTCTCAGCACATTTTAAGACCAATTGCCTGGTAACTTAAGAAAGAAATCTGAGAGCAATGTTGACCCCTCTTGACCTTCACACACCACCTCGCATTCCTGGGGCTTCTGTCTGAGTGCTGTTGGGCCTCCTTCTCCATTGGTAGCCCATTTTTTCTTTATCTTAATATGATTACTTTAATCCATCCAATTAATATCTTGCTTGGATTATTATGTTAGCTTTGTTATTGATGTCCCTGTAGCTTCATATAATAAGATAATATTTTGATATATGTTATGGTCTGTTTCTTCTTTTGTGCTTCTTGCTTATGCGTAAGTCTGCTTGATTATAACCATCAGGCCTTCAAGCATGTATTGACAGAGGTTTGTTACAGGATAACACTGAGCTGTTATTTGATTGAAAATCAAAATCCTCAACCACTTTTCAAAGTCTTATAAGATGTGTCTTCTATTTCTTCTCCAGCTGCTCAATTTTTTTTTCCTGATAACCTTGCTTGGTCTTTTCATAGGCAGAACACCGTGCCTGTAATACTGTTCTACACTTTGCGTGTTGGACGCTTTACTATTCTATGATTCTTATCTTGAATGGTACCTAGTTCAGGAGAACTTCCTCTGCTCTTAAAAATCCAAGGCTATTTCAGGGTTCCTGCTACAAATTCTCTATCCAACTCCCCTTCGAGACATGATATCAATAGACTAGAGTTCAGATGCATGATTGAGGAGGGTATTCAACCCCTCTTTCCTCCATTTCTCTCTCCTCCTCTCCACCCTTTTTCTTCTTTCTGTGCTCTGTAGGAAAGAGAAAATACCCAGGAAATTTCAGGTAATACTTCATAGACACATCTCTAGTGAATGAATAATTTTTGACCAGTGATTTAGCCTTTCAATATTTTTGTACAGTCCAAAAGTTTGAATCATTTAACATTGACATTCAGTACCTTTGCTGGGGAATGTTGGGGCTGCATCTTCAAGTGGCTTTTATACTAGGCACATACCATTCAAAGGATGAAGGACTAGGAGTCAGAGGGTTGTCAAGGTCCATATGATAAACTTGAATTTTTCTATATTTACAGGAGGTCATTTGCCAAAAACTGTAGTTTGGCTAAGTCCATCTGGGGATTAAGATGCTGGAATATTAGACATTAATTTGGTATTATTACTTTTGTAATTGTAGTAGGATGGAAGTAAAATGTCTTTTGATTCAGCTTATAATTTAATTTTTATTTCTAACTACTTTTATTTGGGGGGATTATAATATAATTACATCATTCCCCCCCTCCTCCCCTCCCTCCCAACCCTATAATATTGGCTTTCTTTCAAATTCACTGCAAATTACATTTTAGATATTTGTCCTTAGACTCATAAAGTTTAAAGAAATTTGATAAATCAATTTTAATTTTTGTGTATAATGCAGCCTATTCTTAGGTGAATATTTAATGTCCTCTGCTTTAGTACCCTTACAGACATCAATGTAGAATTTATAGCAGTTGACTGAGCCTTTACCCAACATGACTGACTCTAACAGGATCTCTTTTTAGAAACTGTTGAAATACTCCGGTCTGTTTCAAAATAGGTGGCAAAATAGTCCATTTCGATCACCTTTAACATTCCCTTTACGTTTATCCTTCTTAGTGATAATTATTCAAGTCTTGTATTGGCCACTGGGGCATTATAGACAAAACAAAGGGCTGGAAAAATACCATGAAAACACACTGTGGGCAATGGAAAACTGTTAAGTTCTGTTTCCCATTTGCCCTCAGACAGAGACAAGATTTTGGTTACCTTCCCACCCGGGGATCCATCCCATATACAACCACCAAACGCAGACACTATTGCATATGCCAGAAAGATTTTGCTGACAGGACCCTGACATAGCTCTCTCTTGTGAGACTATGCCAATGCCTGGCAAATACAGAAGTGGATGCTCACAGTCATTTATTGGATGGAACATAGGGCCCTTAATGAAGGAGCTAGAGAAAGTACCCAAGGAGCTAAAGGGGTCTGCAACCCTATAGAAGGAACAACGATATGAACTAACCAGTAACCCCCTGCCCCCCAGGGCTGTGTCTCTAGTTGCATATGTAGCAGAGGATGGCCTAGTCGGCCATCAATGGGAGGAGAGGCCCTTAGTATTGTGAAGGTCATATGCCCCAGTACAGGGGAATGCCAGGGCCAGGTAGCGGAAGTGGGTGGGTTGGGGAGCAGAGCAGGGGGAGGTTATAGGGAGCTTTGGAGATAGCATTTTAAATGTAAATGAAGAAAATAGCTAATAAAAATGCCTTAAAAAGATATGATTATTGCCAAAAAAAGAAATATATATGACATATATAAATGACAAGGATAAAAATATATTTTAGTTTATGTTCTGTAATGTGCAACTTAATTTGTAAACAGAGAACTGTAATGTTGAATTTTATTATTGACTTTTTAATGTAGATAACTTTTTTCATCATAGAAACTGATGTTCTTTAAAAAAAAGAAATTAAAAGTCAAACACGGGCAGTGACTAAGATCAAAATATGCTACATATATGTGTGAAAAATCTCACAATGAAACACATTGCTTTTTACATCTGATACCTGATAATAAAGTGAAAAAAAGATAAAAACATTGTGCATATCTAAAATAGTCTGCCTGATTATAAAAAAGATAGTAAGATAGTTACTAGAGTGAAGCAAAGATATATTGTGGAGTTTTAAGACACATTTCTTGGTAGCCAATGTCATAGCTGAAACAAAATTTGTTAAATTACCTAGGCGGAGGAAAAAGAAACTCCATTCTTTTTGTTTTGTTTTGTTTTGTTTGTTTTCTTAAATAATGTAACAGGTGGAGAAAAATCACACAAAAGAAATTATAGATAAGAGCTCTTCAGGCCAATATTACTATAGATATCATTGGTTCCCATATTTTGCTGAAATATGCTTATAATTGTGACAATGCTTTTATTGTTATTTTCACATAATAACAAAGGTCAGTCAGTATTATTTCCTGAAGAATTTAGGTAAACTTGGAAATTATTAGCTGGTGAACCCTTTTAAAATCACTTTGCAAGCTCAGTGGAGTCCTTGGAGTCTCAAGGCTGTAAAAATCTCTTACATTGTGGTTTTTGGAAAATGTAACTCAAGCCATTGAATTGGATCTGATTCATGTTTGAATGGATTCTGAGATTGTGCTGTTGCTGCTAATGGTTTCCTTGTTAATTTTGTGTGGAGCTAATAGTCCTAACATTGACACATATAATGACTGTTGCTGAAATAATCATCCTTTTCCTTCTAGGTAGATTCTCTAGGTATCACTTAGAATGCTCTCACTTGGGAGGTGAAATTTGGTTGGACTCAATAACTGGATTCTTGCATTCTGTGAAAAAAATATGTTCCTGTTGTTGCCAGATTCAAGGCACCTCTCAAAATGTGTTTGAGCCAAAGCACAGCAGGATTAGCCTTCATTCTCCTGGCAAGGAAGAGGAGTATGAGAGAGGCTCGTGAAGCTGTGTCTTTATGCCTGCATGGTGGCTTGTATTTGCTTTCTCTCTGCTCTCCGAATTAGATGATTTAGAATACGAGTGTGCTCTGAAGCCATGGAGAATAGTATGTACCAATGCAGAGCTTGGTCTCTGAGAAGTGTATAGACTAACTATATCACAAAGCAACTGGGTATCTACAAAAATTTAAATTAATTATGCAACTTGCTTTATTTTTAAATTTCATTTTTAGTGTGTGTATGTATGCATGTTCACGTTAGTGGGCACCCCAAATTAACATAGGGTATCTTCCTAGATTGCTCTTCACATTTGAAGCATAGCCCCTCATTGAGTGTGGAACTTGCCACTTTGACTAGTCTGGCTAGCCAGTTTGCTCCTGGGATTCCCTGTCTTGGGCTCCCATGTTCTGGGACACAGGTATGTTCTACTACTGCCTGACGTTTATGTGGGTTCAGCCTTCACCTTTGCCTATCAAGTGCTTTACTCACAGAGCTGTTCTTTGAGTCCCTTTGTCATAATTTTGTGGATAGAAAATGTTCTAGTTGCTTTTAGATTTGAATACATGTATTTAGGTTTAAACTTTCTTTTGATCCCAGAATATATTGCCTAGTTCACCCTAAATTGAAGCATAGGAAAAATGATTTGTTTTGAATGCCTCCCGCTCCCTCCCATTTATTAGGAATTCTATGCCTCTGTTTCTTTTCTTATTTGTTGTCTCTGAAATGAGTGGTTCTGTGATCTTTGCTTCAGGGCAGTATTTCTAACAGATGATATTAATTTGCAAAACACAAGGAAAGGATTTTGGAGATGTTTTCTGGAAATGTATCTGTTTCCCTTTCTCAGACACTTAAGATAGTCAATGGAACAAAACTAAAGTAATGGGTAGTTGTAATATATACACATGATATATTATTATATATATGAGTAATATCGATATATGTAGATAGACTATGCATAGAGCTGTATATTTTAAGAGATGAGAAGCTCTGTTAGCATTTCTAGATTTTTGTCATGACTTTACATATTTGTGTCATCATAATTTCCATAATTTTTTAGCTATGCTTAGATGCAAGTTTAGTTATTTTTATGTAAAAAGTATTTCAATAGAAACATTTTGGTACTTTCATTTACATTTCTTTATTTTTATGTGTTTGTAAGTATGTGTCTTTTCATGTGTGAGTATACATGTGTACACATCATGGTTTATGAATGAAGGCCAGAGGACAATTAAGCTCAGGTTGTCAGGGTTTGCAGAGAGTGCCTTTTGTCTTTGAGCATCCCACTGGTCCTACCTTGTTACTCTTAGAAATTAAAAGTGGAATCGATGTTATGCCTGATGTTATTCTCTACTTGGGAGGTAAGGCAGCAAGATACTCTGTTTCAGGACAGCTTGGGCTATAAGGCTATGAGGTTAGCCTTAGTTATGGTGTGAGATCCTGTCTAAGAAAAGCAGAGAACTGGAGCTGATGGCATGGCTCCGTAGTAAGGATGATTGCACCCAAGCTAGATGACCCCACATGGAGAGGCGAGAGAACTGACTCCTTCCACTTGTCTTCTGTGAGCTCACAGTGCTAAATGTACACACAGGTAAAACTAAAACTAAATGTGCACAGCTTTAAAATAATAGATCTAATGATACCCAGAGTAATGCTGCCTTAGTCAGGTAAGAAACTTGTGATTCTTTTTTTTTTTTTTTTTCCATTTTTTATTAGGTATTTAGTTCATTTACATTTCCAATGCTATACCAAAAGTCCCCCATACCCACCCACCCCCACTCCCATACCCACCCACTCCCCCTTTTTGGCCCTGGCGTTACCCTGTACTGGGGCATATAAAGTTTGCGTGTCCAATGGGCCTCTCTTTCCAGTGATGGCCGACTAGGCCATCTTTTGACACATATGCAGCTAGAGTCAAGAGCTCCGGGATACTGGTTAGTTCATTATGTTGTTCCGCCTATAGGGTTGCAGATCCCTTTAGCTCCTTGGGTACTTTCTCTAGCTCCTCCATTGGGAGCCCTGTGATCCATCCATTAGCTGACTGTGAGCATCCACTTCTGTGTTTGCTAGGCCCCGGCATAGTCTCACAAGAGACAGCTACATCTGGGTCCTTTCGATAAAATCTTGCTAGTGTATGCAATGGTGTCAGCGTTTGGATGCTGATTATGGGGTGGATCCCTGGCTATGGCAGTCTCTACATGGACCATCCTTTCATCTCAGCTCCAAACTTTGTCTCTGTAACTCCTTCCCAGGGTGTTTTGTTCCCACTTCTAAGGAGGGGCATAGTGTCCACACTTCAGTCTTCATTTTTCTTGAGTTTCATGTGATTCTTATCAGGGAAGAAACTTTCCAAATTTTGACTTTTTTATTTGTTTGTTAATTTTGTTAATTTTTAACTAGTATTCAATAGGTATTTGTAACCTAAACTTACAAGTCACCATGAGTTTGTATTTCTGATATTTTTAGAAGATAATATAAAGAAGTTAGGGTTAAATTTGGTTTACTTCTCGTTTGGATGTTTCATAGTAACAAATTGCGTTGTTATAGAATCTCAGAACTTTGCTGTTGAAAAAGAAGACTATTGCTGATGGACACTTGTAGATAAACAGAAGGAAATTAGTATGGTTGTATATAATTTACTTAATCATTGTTAAACATAGTATTATGGGCCCATTCTTTTTTAAAATTTTTAATTAATTTGTTTTTTTCACTCTATATTTTATCTCCCCCATATCCACCCTCCAACTGTTCCACATCCCACACCTCCTCCCATGTTCCTGTCTCCATATGGATGCCTCCCACCCCCACCCCACCTGACCTCTAAGCTCCCTGGGGCCTCCAGTCTCTTTAGGGTTAGGTGCATCATCTCTGAATAAACACAGACCCGGCAGGCCTCTACTGTATGTGTGTTGGGGGCCTTATATCAGCTGGTGTATCCTGTCTGTTTGGTGGTCCAGTATTTGAGATATCTCGGGGGTCCAGATTAATTGAGACTTCTGGTCCTCCTGCAGGATTGCCCTTCTCCTCAGCTTCTTTCAGCCTTCTCTAATTCAATAATAGGGGTCAGATGCTTCTGTCCATTCATTGGCTGCAAATATCTGCCTCTGACTCTTTCAGCTGCTTGTTGGATCTTTTGGAGGGCAGTCATGCTAGGTCCCTTTTTGTGAGCATTCCATAGCCTCAGTAATAGTGTCAGGTCTTGGGACCTCCTCTCGAGCTGGATCCCACTTTGGGCCTGTCGCTGGATCTTCTTTTCTTCAGGCTCCCTTCCATTTCCATCCCTGTAATTCTTTCACACAGGAACAATTATGGGTCAGAGATATGACTGTGGGATGGCAACCCCATCCCTCATTTGATGTCCTGTCTCCCTGCTGGAGGCGGGCTCTATAAGTTCCCTCTCCCTACTGTTGGGCATTTCATCTTGAATCCTGAGAGTCTCTCATCTCTGGTGCTTTTAGGAGGGTGCCCTCAACATATTTCCTGAGGTTGCCTGTTTCCATTTTTTTCTGCTGGCCCTCAGGGCTTCAGTCCTTTTCCCTCACTCAATACTAGATCAGGTTCCCCTCTTCCTCCCTCTCTCCACCCTGTCCACTTTCCCTAGTATGGGCCCACTCTTTATTATTATTATTATTATTATTATTATTATTATATTTTCTTTATTTACATTTCAAATGTTATCCCCTTTCCTAGTTTCCCCTCTGAAAACCCCCTATCCCCACTCCCTCCCCCTGCTTACCAACCCACCTACTCCTGCTTCCTGGCCCTGACATTTCCCTATACTGGGGCATAGAAACTTCACAGGACCAAGGGTCTCTCCTCCCATTGATGACCGACTAGGCCATCCTCTGTTACATATGCAGCTAGAGCCATGAGTCCTACCATGTTTTCTTTGGTTGGTGGTTTAGTCCCAGGGAGTTCTGGTGGTACTGGTTAGTTTATATTGTTGTTCCTCCTATGGGGCTACAAACCCCTTCAGCCCCTTGGATACTTTCTCTAGCTCCTTCATTGGGGACCCTGTGCTCACTCCAATGGATGACTGTGAGCATCCGCTTCTGTATTTGTCAGGCACTGGCAGAACCTCTCAGGAGACAGCTATATCAGGCTCCTGTCAGCAAGGTCTTGTTCGTATCCACAATAGTGTCTGGGTTTGGTGGTTGTATATCGGATGGTTCCTCAGGTGGGACAGTCTCTGGATGGTTATTCCTTCAGTTTCTGCTCCACACTTTGTCTCTGTAAATCCTTCCATGGGTATTTTGTTCCCTGTTCTAAGAAGGATCAAAGTATCCACACTTTGGCCTTCCTTCTTGAGTTTCATGTGGTTTTTGAGAATTGTATCTTGGGTATTCTGAGCTTCTGGGCTAATATCCACTTATCAGTGAGTGCATATCAAGTGAGTTCTTTTGTGATTGGGTTACTTCACTCAGGATGATATCCTCCAGATCCATCCATTTGCCTAAGCATTTTAAACGTTCTTTATTTTTGATAGCTGAGTAGTACTCCATTGTGTAAATGTACCACATTTTCTGTATCCATTCTCTGTTGAGGGACATATGGGTTGTTTCCAGCTTCTGGTTATTATAAATAAGGCTGCTATGAACATAGTGTAACATGTGTCTTTATTACATTTTGGAACATCTTCTTGGTATATGCACAGGAGTGGTATTTCTGGATCCTCTAGTAGTACTATGTCCAATTTTCTGAGGAACTGTCAGACTGATTTCCAGAGTGGTTGTACCAGCCTGCAATCCCACCAGTAATGGAGGAGTGTTCCTCTTTCACCATATCCTCACCAGCATCTACTGTCACCTGAGTTTTTGATCTTAGCCATTCTGACTGGTGTGTGGTAGAATCTCAGGGTTGTTTTGATTTGTATTTCCCTGATGACTAAGAATGTTGTACATTTCTATAGGTGCTTCTCAGCCATTCAGAGAATTCTTTGTTTAGCTCTGTGCCCCATTTTTAATAGGGTTATTTGTTTCTCTGGAGTCTAACTTCTTGAGTTCTTTGTATATATTGGATATTAGCCCTCTATCTGATTTAGGTAAAGATATTTTCCCAATCTGTTGGTTACCTTTTTGTCTTAATGATAGTGTCCTTTGCCTTACAGAAGCTTTGCAATTTTATGAGGTCCCATTTATCAATTCTTGATCTTACAGCACAAGTCATTGGTGTTTTGTTCAGGGGTTTTCCCCCTGTGCCCATGTGTTTGAGGATCTTCCCCACTTTCTTCTCTATAAGTTTCAGTGTCTCTGGTTTTATGTGGAGTTCCTTGATCCACTCAGACTTGAGCATTGGACAAGGAGATTAGAATGGATTGATTCACATTCTTCTACATGCTAACTGCCAGTTAAGCTAGCACCATTTGTTGAAAATGTTGTCTTTTTCTACTGCATGACTTTAGCTCTTTGTTAAAGATCAAGTTACCATAGGTGTGTGGGTTCATTTCTGGGTCTTCAATTTTATTCCATTGATCTACCTGTCACTGTACCAGTACCATGCAGTTTTTATCACAATTGTTCTGTAATACAGCTTGGGGTCAAGGATGGTGATTCCCCCAGAAGTTCCTTTATTGTTGAGAATAGTTTTTGCTATTCCAGGTTTTTTCTTTTTCCAGATAAATTTGCAAATTGCCCTTTCCAACTCTAAGAATTGAGTTCTCCTGCGCTAAGTACCAACACCCCTTCATGATAAAAGTCTTGAACAGATCAGGAATTCAAGGCCCATACCTATACATAGGAAAAGCAATATACAGCACACCCATAGCCAACATTAATCTAAATGGAGAGAAACTTGAAGCAATCCCACTAAAATCAGGGGATAGATAAGGCTGCCCACTCTCTCCCTACCTATTCAATATAGTACTTGAAATCCTAGCCAGAGCAATTAGATAACAACAGGAGATCAAAGGGATACAAAATGGAAAGGAAGAAGTAAAAATATCACTATTTGCTGATGGTATGATAGTATATATAAGTGACCTCAAAAATTCCAGCAGAGGTCCCTTCCCAGAAGGTTGGCACCAGCACCGGGGCACCTTGGTATCGGAGTCTGCGGACACCCCCAAGGTCCCCAGCGGGATCTTAGGACCTCTGGTGAGTGGAACAGAATTTCTGCTCCAATCCAATCTAGCAGGACCTGAGACAGCATTAATTAGGGAAGCAGAAAACCTGGCCTGACCAGGGTCACAAGTCCCTTCTGGTTGGTGCCAGCACCGGGGCATCTTGGGCACAGAGTCTACGGATACCCCCAAGGTCCCCAGAGGACTCTCCATGGGACCTTAGGACCTCTGGTAAGTGGAACACAACTTCTGCCAGGAGGCAGGTGGGAACACCAGATATCTGGGCACCTTCCCTGCAAGAGGAGAGCTTGCCTGCAGAGAGTACTCTGACCACTGAAACTCAGGAGAGAGCTTGTCTCCCAAATCTGCTGATAGAGGCTAACATAATCACCGGAGGAACAAGCTCTAACCAGAGACAACTATAACAACTAACTACAGAGATTACTAGATGGCGAAAGGCAAACATAAGAATCTTACTAACAGAAACCAAGACCACTCACCATCATCAGAACACAGCACTCCCACCCCACCCAGTCCTGGGCACCCCAACACACCCGAAAAACTAGACCCAGATTTAAAAGCATATCTCATGATGATAGTAGAGGACATCAAGAAGGACTTTAATAACTCACTTAAAGAAATAAGGAGAACACTTCTAAAGAGTTACAAGTACTTAAAGAAAAACATGAAAACACAACCAAACAGGTAGAAGTCCTTAAAGAAAAACAGGAAAGCACATTCAAACAAGTGATGGAAATGAACAAAACCATAATAGACCTAAAAAGGGAAGTAGATACAATAAAGAAAACTCAAAGTGAGGTAACATTGGAGGTAGAAACCCTAGGAAAGAAATCTGGAACCATAGATGCAAGCATCAGCAAGAGAATACAAGAGAAGGAAGAGAGAATCTCAGGTTCAGAAGATTCCATAGAGAACAGCGGCACAATAATCAAAGAAAATGCAAAATGCAAAAAGATCCTAACTCAAGACATCCAGGAAATCCAGGAAACAATGAGAAGACCAAACCTACGGATAATAGGAGTTGATGAGAATGAAGATTTTCAACTTAAAGGGCCAGCAAATATTTTCAACAAAATAATAGAAGAAAACTTCCCAAACCTAAAGAAAGAGATGCCCATGAACATACAAGAAGCCTACAGAACTCCAAATAGACTAGACCAGAAAAGAAATTCCTCCCGACACATAATAATCACACAACAAATGCACTAAAGAAAGATCGAATATTAAAAGCAGTAAGGGAAAAAGGTCAAGTAACATATAAAGGAAGGCCTATCAGAATTACACCAGACTTTTCACCAGAGACTATGAAAGCCAGAAGAGCCTGGACAGATGTTATACAGACACTAAGAGAACACACACAAATACCAGCCCAGGCTACTATACCCGGCCAAACTCTCAATTACCATAGATGGAGAAACCAAAGTATTCCACGACAAAACCAAATTCACACATTATCTTTCCACGAATCCAGCCCTTCAAAGGATAATAACAGAAAAAACAAAAACAAAAACTATTACAAGTACGGAAACCACGTCCTGGAAAAAGCAAGAAAGCAATCCTTCAACAAACCAAAAAGAAGACAGCCACAAGAACAGAATGCCAACTCTAACAACAAAAATAATAGGAAGCAACAATTACTTTTCCTTAATATCTCTTAATATCAATGGAGTCAATTCCCCAATAAAAAGACATAGACTAACAGACTGGCTACACAAACAGGATCCAACATTTTGCTGCTTACAGGAAACCCATCTCAAAGAAAAAGACAGACACTACCTTAGAGTGAAAGGCTGGAAATCAATTTTGCAAGCAAATGGTCTGAAGAAACAAGCTGGAGTAGCCATTCTAATATCGAATAAAATTGACTTCCAACCCAAAGTTATCAAAAAAGACAAGGAGGGACACTTCATACTCATCACAGGTAAAATCCTCCAAGAGGAACTCTCAATTCTGAATATCTACGGTCCAAATGCAAGGGCAGCCACATTCATTAAAGACACTTTAGTAAAGCTCAAAGCACAAATTGCAGCTCACACAATAATAGTGGGAGACTTAAACATACCATTTTCATCAATGGACAGATCGTGGAAACAGAAACTAAACAGGGACACAGGGAAACTAACAGAAGTTATGAAACAAATGGACCTAACAGATATCTACAGAACATTTTATCCTAAAACAAAAGGCTATACCTTCTTCTCAGCACCTCATGGTACCTTCTCCAAAATTGACCATATAATTGGTCACAAAACAGACCTCAACATATATAAAAATATTGAAATTGTCCAATGCATCCTATCAGATCATCATGGACTAAGGCTGTTCTTCAATAACAACATAAATAATGGAAAGCCAACCATTCACGTGGAAACTAAACAACACTCTTCTCAATGATACCTTGGTCAAGGAAGGAATAAAGAAAGAAATTAAAGACTTTTTAGAGTTTAATGAAAATGAAGCCACAACATACCCAAACTTATGGGACACTATGAAAGCATTTCTAAGAGGGAAACTCATAGGTCTGAGTGCCTCCAAAAAGAAACTAGAGAGAGCACACACTAGCAGCTTGACAACACACCTAAAAGCTCTAGAACAAAAGAAAGCAAATTCACCCAAGATGGCAGGAAATAATCAAGCTCAGGGGCGAGATCAACCCATTGGAAACAAGAAGAACTATTCAAAGAATTAACCAAACGAGGAGCTGGTTCTTTGAGAAAATCAACAAGATAGATAAACCCTTAACCAGACTCACTAGAGGGCACAGGGACAACATCCTAATTAACAAAATCAGAAATGAAAAGGGAGACATAACAACAGATCCTGAAGAAATCCAAAACACCATCAGATCCTTCTACAAAAGGCTATAGTCAACAAAACTGGAAGACCTGGACGAAATGCGCAAATTTCTAGACAGATACCAGGTACCAAAGTTAAATCAGGATCAAGTTAACGATCTAAACAGTCCCATATCCCCTAAAGAAATAGAAGCAGTCATTAATAGTCTCCCAGCCAAACAAAGCCCAGGACCGGATGGGTTTAATGCAGAGTTCTATCAGATCTTCAAAGAAGATCTAATTCCAGTTCTGCACAAACTATTCCACAAAATAGAAGTAGAAGGTACTCTACCCAACTCATTCTATGAAGCCACAATTACTCTGATACCTAAACCACAGAAAGATCCAAAGATAGAGAACTTCAGTCCAATTTCCCTTATGAATATTGATGCAAAAATATTCAATAGAATTCTCGATCACCGAATTCAGTAACACATTAAAACAATCATCCATCCTGACCAAGTAGGTTTTATTCCAGGGATGCAGGGGTGGTTTAATATATGGAAATCCATCAACGTAATCCATTATATAAACAAACTCAAAGACAAAAACCACATGATCAACTCGTTAGATGAGGACAAAGCATTCGACAAGATCCAATACCCATTCATGATAAAAGTCTTGGAAAGATCAGGAATTCAAGGCCCATACCTAACCATGATAAAAGCAATCTACAGCAAACCAGTAGCCAACATCAAAGTAACTGGTGAGAAGCTGAAAGCAATCCCACCAAAATCAGGGAGTAGACAAGACTGTCCACTCTCTCCCTACCTATTCAACATTGTACTTGAAGTCCTAGCCAGAGCAATTAGACAACAAAAGGAGATCAAGTGGATACAAATTGGAAAGGAAGAAGTCAAAATATCACTTTTTGCAGATGATATGATAGTATATATAAGTGACCCTAAAAATTCCACCAGAGAACTCCTGAACCTGATAAACAGCTTCAATGAAGTAGCTGGATAAAAAATTAACTCAAACAAGTCAATGACCTTTCTGTACACAAAGGATAAACAAGCTGAGAAAGAAATTAGGGACACAACACCCTTCTCAATAGTCACAAATAAAATAAAATACCTTTGGGTGACTCTAACTAAGGAAGTGAAAGATCTGTTTGATAAGAACTTCAAGTCTCTGAAGAAAGAAATTAAAGAAGATCTCAGAAGATGGAAAGATCTCCCATGCTCATGGATTGGCAGGATCAATATAGTAAAAATGGCTATCTTGCCAAAAGCAATCTACAGAGTCAATGCAATCCCCATCAAAATTCCAACTCAATTCTTCAGCGAATTAGAAAGGGCAATCGGCAGATTCATCTGGAATAACAAAAAACATAGGATAGCAAAAACTCTTCTTAACAAAGAACCTCTGGTGGAATCACCATGCCTGACCTAAAGCTGTACTACAGAGCAATTGTGATAAAAACTGCATGGTACTGGTATAGTGACAGACAAGTAGACCAATGGAATAGAATTGAAGACCCAGAAATGAACCCACACATCTATGGTCACTTGATCTTTGACAAGGGAGCAAAAACCATCCAGTGGAAAAAAGACAGCATTTTCAACAAATGGTGTTGGCACAACTGGTGGTTATCATATTGAAGAATGCAAATTGATCCATTCCTATCTCCTTGTACTAAGGTCAAATCTGTGTGGATCAAGGAACTCCACATAAAACCAGAGACAATGAAACTTATAGAGGAGAAAGTGGGGAAAAGCCTCGAAGATATGGACACAGCGGAAAAATTCCTGAATAGAACAGCAATTGCTTGTGTTGTAAGATCGAGAATCGACAAATGAGACCTCTTAAAACTGCAAAGCTTCTGTAAGGAAAAAGACACTGTAAATAAGAAAAAAAGACCACCAACAGATTGGGAAAGGATCTTTACCTATCCTAAATCAGATAGGGGACTAATATCCAATATATATGAAGAACTCAACAAGGTGGACTCCAGAAAATCAAATAACCCCTCTAAAAAATGGGGCTCAGAGCTAAACAAAGAATTCTCACCTGAGGAATACCGAATGGCTGAGAAGCACCTGAAAAAATGTTCAGCATCCTTAATCATCAGGGAAATGCAAATCAAAACAACTCTGTGATTCCATCTCACACCAGTCAGAATGGCTAAGATCAAAAATTCAGGTGACAGCAGATGCTGGGGAGGATGTGAAGAACGAGGAACCCTCCTCCATTGTTGGTGGGATTGCAAGCTTGTACAACCACTCTGGAAATCAGTCTGGCGGTTCCTCAGAAAATTGGACATAGTACTACCAGAGGATCCAGCAATACCTCTCCTGGGCATATATCCATTAGATGTTCCAACTGGTAAGAAAGACACATGCTCCACTATGTTCATAGCATCCTTATTTATAATAGCCAGAAGCTGGAAAGAACCCAGATGCCCCTCAACAGAGGAATGGATACAAAGAATGTGGTACATTTACACAATGGAGTACTACTCAGTTATTAAAAAGAATGAATTAATGAAATTCCTAGGCAAATGGATGGACCTGGAGGGCATCATCCTGAGTGAGGTAACCCAATCACGAAGGAACTCACACAATATGTACTCACTGATAAGTGGATATTAGCCCAGAAACTTAGGATACCCAAGATATAAGATACAATTTGCTAAACGCATGAAACTCAAGAAGAAAGAAGACCAAAATGTGGACACTTTGCCCCTTCTTAGAATTGGGAACAAAACACCCATGGAAGGAGTTACAGAGACAAAGTTTGGATCTGTGACGAAAGGATGGACCATCTAGAGACTGCCATATCCGGGGATCCATCCCATAATCAGCTTCCAAACACTGACACCATTGCACACACCAGCAAGATTTTGCTGAAAGAACCCAGATATAGCTCTCTCTTGTGAGACTATGTCGGGGCCTAGCAAACACAGAAGTGGATGCTCACAGTCAGCTATTGGATGGATCACAGGGCCCCTAATGGAGGAGCTAGAGAAAGTACCCAAGGAGCTAAAGGGATCTGCAACCCTATAGGTGGAAGAACAATATGAACTAACCAGTACCCCTGGAGCTCTTGACTCTAGCTGCATATGTATCAAAAGATGGCCTAGTCAGCCATCACTGGAAAGAGAGGCCCATTGGTTGTGCAAACTTTATATGCCTCAGTACAGGGGAACGCCAGGGCCAAGAAGTGGGAGTGGGTGGGTAGATGAGTGGGGGCGGGGGTATGGGTGACTTTTGGGATAGCATTGGAAATGTATATGAGGAAAATACCTAATAAAAAAATTAAAAGATTCCAGCAGAGAACTCCTAAACCTGATAGACAATTTTAGCAAAGTAGGTGGATATAAAATTAACTCAAAGAAATCAGTAGCCTTTCTCTATAAAAAGGGTAAATATGGTGAGAAAGAAATTAGTGAAACAATACCCTTCAACATAGTCAAAAATAATATAAAATACCTTGGTGTTTCTCTAACTAAACAAGTGAAAGTTCTCTATGATAAAAAGTTCAAGTCTCTGAAGAAAGAATTTGAAGACGTTCTCAGAAGATGGAAAGATCTCCCATGCTCATGGATTGACAGAATTAATATAGTAAAAGTGGCCATCTTGCAGAATGCAATCTTCAGATTCAATGCAATCCCCATCAAATTTCCAATTCAATTCTTTACAAAGTATGGTCCATTCTTAAGGGTTAGTAATTATCTTGTGATTATAGGGTTGTTTGTACAAACTGGTGTACGTTTGCATTTTCTTGCAGAAAGAAAGTTATACTCAGATCTTCAGGTAATAATAATGGTTTGCTTTTTATTGCTCTGTTTTATGTTTTGATTATTTTTGAAGTCTTCGATAGTTACCAGTAAATAGTTCTCAAAAACATTGTACCAATGTAGGTTCCTACCAGGAAGTGTGGTAGGTTATTATCCATTTTATGAGCACCTGCTTAATATTTTGCCTATTTAATAGGTGAAAAATTCCTTGTTTTCATTTTTGGCAATCATTTTAATTGTCCATGGATTAAGCTTCAGGTCTTGATTGGCATTTGATGTGTTGCTTTCCAATGTTTCTAAGCACATTTGAATCTATTGGAACTCTTACTGACCCTGGTTTTTCCAGTGAGTTGCTAAAGATCTTAGCCGAACAGTCAAAGAGAAACCAAAGCTTCCTCCTCATGACTGCCGAAGGTTAACTCTCATGTATACAGGACAGGATATGAATAAGATTCTGTTCTTAGCTCTAAGGAATTTTTTATTTAAGGTTTTTGGAAAAGGAAAATTATATGTATGACCCTCCACTTCCATTGTTGTGTAATGAACAAATATAAAAGTTATATCCAAATATAATTGTTAAATTATTTGATCAGTAATTGCTTCTATATGTTGTTTATAGTGAGATTTCTAAATAGTATGTATTATAGAGTGTATAAAGTACATTACATACATTGTATATTTTAGTTCAATAATAACTCTAGGAGATGAATTAGTGTGCTAGTTTTGACTTAAAAATAATCACATATTAAATATATAAAATGAACATCCTGGAGTATTATAACTTAATTTCACTCTGACTATAGATTCTGTGCTTTCTGTTGTCCTATTGCTTGTTAACTTGCACTGTAAGAAAAACATGGAGCAAATATCTTTAACATTCTTTGCAACACTTGAGGCCATGACCAGTTACAAAGTCCATTGAATTGCAGTGTTTTTGTTTATAAACAGTAGTAATTCTATTTATGTAGTTTATGCCTTGATATGATACCATGTGGTAAGCAAACAAATGAACATCGGTACACCAGCATATCATGTCTTCCAGTGATTTTTCTATCCCATCTATAGATGTGATTAAAACATTAACAAGTTAATAACATGTGGATATCTATTCAACAAATGTTTATTGAACACTACATCTGTATTGATTACTGTGCTAAACTAGTAAAACAGAATGCAAGACACAATTTAATAGAGTTGTCAATGCAAATTTTTTCATGTAACTATACTGATTTCACTTTCTTAAATAGTGTCAAGAGAAAGGGAGGTTATCAGGAGAACGCACAACTGAGGACACTATCTAACCCAGAAGACTTGACTTGATATTTGACAGTGATGAGCAGGTAGAGTTGGAGGTACCACTTAGGGATATTGAGGAACGAAGAGAAAGCAGGTTAGGAAGGTCAGTGGTGTGTGTGCTGTGTGGAGAGTGTATAAAGCAGACCTCCCAGGAAGGCAATTGATGTGTTTTTGCTTCGTTCACGGAGTCATCTATGACTCGTTTCAGTTAAATCGCTGATGCTTAGTCCAGTCTTGGAACTCGTACTTTGACTCTCTTTCAATCCAGTTTTGAGACACAGAAGAAAAAAATTTTAAGGAACAAAACATGTTTTGTTCTACAGTCACCTAAAGTAGCAGACTTGTTTTAAAAGGGCTTTGATTAGTTACAAATTTAAACCTATGCACAAGACAGTTATTTAGATATTTTTATTAGAAATGTTGTTAATCATGAAGCTAAGTCAAAAGTAAGAATCTTAAAAATATGTGATTCTAATTGTAAAAATTGACCATTTTAAGATGAAACTTATCAAGTTATGATCAGAGGCCTAAAAATGCAAAGCATGTTGGGTTTCTTCTGATTGACATAAAGCGAATAGACATATCTAAATTCCTGCATTTTACAATTTAGAGGTGCGTTCCTTTACTGAAATATCTGTGGTTAAGTCACTGGGTGATAGTTTTTCTGCTCATCAGTAGAGAGTGGCTTATTTATAGTAAGTTTTGTATATGTGCTTATGACTAGGCAAATATATAGAAAATCAAGGGGGAGCACACAAAATGGACAAAGTGAAGGCTTGCATTTCAAATACTTTTAAAATAATCTGTGTACTCATTAGAGTTTCAGTTTCCATCCTCTGAAAAATGGTAGAAGAAATAATATGTGTAATTTTTTTATGGATAATAAAAACATTTGGAAATCCCTTACAAACTGAAAATATACTTTATGAATATATATGTGTGTATGTTTGATAAATAGATTGATGGTCACCAATAATCAAAATAAGGGCCCTCTTAGTTTAGGTCGAGCCTGTAACTGAACAACTTAGAAAGATGGCCCCATAGGTAGAAAACCAGTGTTTTATCTGACACATAGTCAGTCTTAGAGAATGGGTGCTTATAGGAGGGTATTCTGAGATGATGGTTGGAATCTTCAGGAAATAGCCACTAATTAAAGTGCTGTGAATGCCATGACTGAAATTAGTTAAGAATGAGTGATAAAATATCTCTGATTATGGTTATTTTTTAATTTATGGGAAAGATTTTATGTAATATGTGCTATTTAGTTGAATTTTAATTGAGATAGTAAGAATATTTTTTCTGTAATTACATAACCCACTATATAGTCACCATATATGGGCTTTAGAAAGATTCCAGAATGAAAATTATTCACTTCTTTTTAAAAATAATTTTAGACATCTTAAATAAGAAATTAATATGACCAAGTGCAGAGTTTCTAAATGTGCTGCGCCGTAGAAGTACAGGATAAAGATGTAGGTGGTAGGAGCTGTTGTCTGTCATATTTTTATTGCTTCATGATTCTGAAAGGAGATCAGAGCACTTATTTTTAGTGTTTTGGTCCTATGCAGTAGCTCGAAGAGATACATTCTGTGGCTGGAGTCATTCATTTTCCAAAGGAGAAAGAGGCTGGGAAAATGCATAATTTCTCTTCTTTTCCAGTAGCAACATTGAGAAGATACCTTGTCCCATTTTTATTACTTGTGAGATTTTTATTGCTGGCAGCCAGATGTGCAGAAAGTCCTGACGACAGCATATATTCATTGCGTGTTTTTAATAGGCTTAGAGAGATATGGGTAGAGTGCTTGAAAGCAGCCCAGCCTCACACTTCAGCGGGGAATGCCCAGAAAGCTCACTGCTGTTTAGAATTCTTGCTACAGTCAGGAGAAAGCCGAAAGCTGCACGAGGACTGAATCTTCTACGACTGAATTAGAAGAATAATGACTGTACAATTAGCTACCAACCTCTGCTCATTTAAGCACAGTTTTTACAGAGCTCAGGAGAAATATGGAACTTGATTGGCATGTTTTTATTTGATGGTGTCTGCAAATAGATGACTTTTAAAGACAGGTGGTAAGGAAAAATAAGAGGAGGAAAAAAAAAGAAGGAAAATGCAATTTGAGACGTTGCGCCAGGTCTGCAATTCTGTTTTATCTCATTTCCATGGGGTTTTTTCATCCCCACCAAATATTTTACAGAATGAGCTTTTTGGACAAACGCTGAACAATGCAAGGTAAGTAAAGCTAAACTATATTTTTTCTAATATTATTTTCAGGGCAGTAATCTTGTATGTCTATGACATTGTTTGCCTTGATGTATTAGTCATATATGGGTGCCTTTTAAAAAAAATCAAATACAGCTTTTTACATAGCTTTCTAAATTTGATTTTAAGAAGGAAAATCTCTTTATTTTTTAGGGCTTATAAGGCTTATTAAATGTAAGTAGATTGACCTCTGAAACACAATACAGATATCAGGCTATTTCACTATCTCTTTCCTAATAAATAAAATGATTAACTTAAAATGCCTGATAAATGTTTTCCCTGCAATCATGGTAGTGATTGTACTGCATATATAAGCATGGGACTGTATAATCATGTGTGATTTGTTGGAAAATGTGAATTAGCAATCATGCATGCTCTTGTAAAACATGCGGAAGATGATTTCATGGCTAAGACATTTCTCTATGCAGGGCAGATCAATAATCACTCTTAAATAAGCTGTACTGTGAAACTGCAGGCAATGCTTTGTTTTAGGTCGGCTACTTTTGGGAGGATTTTTTATTATAAATCTCTATTGCTCTTTCAGCTGATCTCCTTTTTGTCGTGAAGGTTGTTCAGTTATGAACATATGTTCTGGATGGTTTGTGTGGCTTACACTAACGGAGGTATCTTCCTGAAGAGAGCTTTAAAATGCAGTTTTAATACTAGGTTCCTTCCTTATTCAAGTTGTTCAGTTTTGAGAATCTCTCCTGTTTTATTCCAAAATAAAAAAGAAATACCACCCCACTTAAGCAAAATATACACGGGAAGGGCTGAGACAGATACTCTGATAATACAATAATGCCCTAAAATTTTCTAGAAACTGGCAAGAGACTAATAGTGCTTAGAAGACTGGGTGGTTTTGTTGGTCTACTCCTTTTAGGATCTCTGTGTACTGTGAGATAGCCTATTGTAGAGATAAAAATAAAAGCCCCATTATACAATATGTATCTTAGCATGACAGGCAGGTGAAAAGGAGGCCCTTAAAATTTATTGCCATTTAGGATTTTTCTTGGTGGCAAATACATTTATGACCTTTTCTTTGTATATGGAGGGTTTTTTTTTCTCTCTCAGTGAATGGACTATTTTTTCTTTTTTTACTTTCAGACTGACCTAAGGCGTGACCGTATATGAAATGCTATAATAGGCTCTTAATATTTTAAGACATTGGTTTTTTTTTTAAATTTAGGAGCATATCCCTTTAATTCAATGTAAAATTATATATATATTGTGCTATTTTAAAATAAAAGTTATGTGGCTTTCTTCAAACTTCCAGGATCAGGCTGCCAGAGTTTATAAATGAGTATACTTTTTTCTCCTCTTTCTATTGTTTTTGTTTTTGATATCAGAAGTTGCTGTGTGCCTCAGTATATGCTCACTGTAGAAACTGTGTGACAGTAGCGTAGTGAGGCACAGGTTTCAGTGAGTGCTGGCACCGTATCCCCGGGGCTGCCATTGCTCTGGCCTCAAGTTTGGTTTGTTGTTGACATGCTTTTAACTCCAGTGCTCTTATTAAATTATGGTATTTTATTTTGGTACAATTAAAATATAAGTTGTGAAATTTCTAGTGCTTCCACAAACCAATCTTGTTTAATTTTCTCTGAAAATACTAATAAATAATGAATTTATTCTGCTTTAGAAAACAAATTGTGTCTTTATATGTTCCTAATTCTTATTCTTAAAACTAACATGTGGCATTATTTTACAAATTGCTCTACTAATCTTCAGAAATAATCAACAACTTGATTTACTTTTATGATCAAGCAAAAGCATTTATGTTGATAGTTATTTTAAAAGTATGAAGAATGTAAAATAAGTATATGAATTCCCAGTTTATGTTAACACATTAAAAAATTTGGTTATGTTTTGTGTTCAGATTTAGATAAATGGATCATTGAATTTTTTTTTTTTTATTCTTCTTAAATACTAGTGCCTGGTCAAACACATTACAGTTAATGTTGGAGCAAAACCAAAACCCATATATTATGGAAATTTCATTCTTCAAAAACTTCCTAGGAGGAGGAGCTGAACTGTCACTGGAAGGCGCAGTCTCACAGTGAGTCTCCTACTGGTCTGGATGCCAGTGGTTGGAGACTCTCAGTTACATAATTTTCTTCAGTTTTGCCTGTTATGTGAGTAGTAATAACATCTAGTTTAGATCAGTTGGATGGATTAGTCAGTATTTATTCTGAGATGTTGACTATAGTTACTGAAGGGACCGAAAAATAACCTGGTAGATTTGGCTATGTAATTTTACTCTAAGTAGCTTTTTAGGAGAAATTACTAGAATACTGTTCATCACACATGGAAAAATCCATTGTTAAAGGGTAACCTATTCAGCAGTTTTGAAATGAAGACCTTCCCTAGGCAACCAATCTTAGTTTTAAATGTGTAACTGAACTTTCTTTTCAGGGTTTTGGTGTCAAGGAAGCTAATTTCTATGCCATGTTAGCAATAAAAGATTAAGAGCTGAAAATCTCTTTTCAGGTGCTCTGTAAACTTTGCTACGTTCAACTTTTCAAAGAAGGAAAGATTTTATGTATGCTAGCAATGTGGTGCACATCATAAGTCATAGAACTAAAGATTAATATGGATTGCTAAACTGTTTCTATTAACTTATGAACAGATACTCAGTAAGGAAAATTATTAAATTATTTACACTAGGTTTTTTTTTTGGAGACCACATAGTGTGACTATAATGTTTCAGGCTGAAAGTTTTTAGTTTGCTCTCCCTTTTTTATGGTCCTTCAGTACCATTTTGGAATATAAAGGAGGTGGAAGGTTATACTCTGTTCTTCTGCAGCTAAGGTGAAACAGCTTATTGTCCAGTGGTGAAAACAAAATGCCTGGATCCTAGTAAATCCACTGGATAGGTTCTGATGAAATGCCACTTTAAATTCTTGTTTCCCACTCTTCTCATTGTAAGCTCATTTTCCCTCAAATTAAATTATTTAGCCAGGACACACAGATAATTACCTATATCACCAGTAAACAAGTCCTCAAGTACTGATTTCATCATGAAATCTAATTTGTAATTTTTGTGATCCTGGCTTTGCAAGCAAAGTTAAATATGTTTGGACTCTAGAAACTGTCTATGCAGAGGGCACTGCATCGAGTTAACAGTTGCTTTTGACAGCATTTAAATGAACATAATAGCAATTGCTTGTTTGTAAGAGTATACTTAATAGTCTGTAATTTTTTCTCTTTGTTAGTTTTTAGCATTGTCACACACTGAAGAAATCTGTGTTTTTCTTTAAATGCAATTACTTTTTGGTCTTTAAATGTGTGAGAGATTGTTGTTCCATCTGACCACACAGGAGCACAATAAAACTGGAATGTTTTCAGAAAATAAACTATAAATTTTTTCTCTTTCTCATACATGTGTACAGTGGGATATGCAGAATTTCATTATTAAAACTAAGAGTAAAAATAACTTCTTAGAGGTAAGGACTATCATCTTTGTTGGCATTTCTGATGGTAAGTGCAGGAACTGCGTGGTTTAGTTTGCCTGGAGGAGACCTACCTTATGCCTAATGTCCTCCCTTGATTACTATTAATGCTACTTTTTCCTCTCAGAACTGTTGAGTTGGTAGTAATAGTACCACTACTCTTCAAAAATGAATTATAAATCCTAAATCTACCCAATGCAAATATGTTATTTTTATTGAAACCTTACAAAAATTCTAAACATCAATATTTTATATAAAGAGCATGATTTTACAAAATAAATGCTTGTTTAGGCCAGTAGTTCTTTTGGTCAGAAGTACCTAATCCTTTACAGAGCATTTACTATTGCTTTGGTTTATTATGAAACCACTAATTTGTGTTTATAAATTTTGGCGCAGGTATTTGTTATTCATGCCTACACATTAATGATCACTCTGACACTGAGAGAGAAGCATGTTTTCTTTTCAGAGCCCAAAGGTTACAGTCGGTACACGTGTGCATTGTTTGAGGTTGGCATGATCACATCATAAATTTTCACTTTGGGAATGTATTTCCTGGACTGTTTATATTAGGAAACTAAAGAATTAAATTCACCATGAAATCTGTCACTTTTTGTGATCCTGGCTTTGAAAGCAAAATGAAATATATTTGGATTCTATAGACTCTCTCTCTCTATTACAACATATACTACATCAAGTTGTCAGTTGACACAATTTATGTGTATATTTAAACTTTATTAAGTATATATGTAATCATTATTATAGTCATGGATGGTTATCTTTATAATTATTTGTGTTTGATATCTGAGAAAAATAGTTTGATACAGATATGCATTATCACTGACATTTTTACTAGAACATTTATTATGATTCTTGATTACCTTATTTAACACAGATGCTTATATTTATAATGGTTGTATTTAAGTGGTTTTTTTCAATGAACTAACTTTTAAAAAGCAACTACTCTAGTTGGTAATTGATAGGCTAATACTAATGATAATTTTTCTTATCCACCCTTCATATGATAAACAATCTCAAAAAGTTAAGCTAATTATTAGTAGCTTTTCAAATGTTGATGCTATTTGTCACGTAATAAGTAAAGCACCCATTTTTTGGTCTGCTGTAGTCCTCCAAGCTGTCTACCTAACCAGTTGTGAATTACTCACCAAAGCTTATGCCCTCAGGAAACTCAGTCCTTGAAGACATATACAATTTGAATTTTGATTTGAAAGTTTGAGAAACTCCGTGTTCCTAAAACTTGGGTGAACATTTCTTCCGGATGTTTACAGTTGCATGGCTACAAATGTGGGCATGTTTTACTTCTGTCCAGTACTTCTGAGGGCACAGGTTTCCAGCGAGGATGCTTTCTTTACAAGTGTAACTCAGACCATCTCTGCTTTAGAATTGAGGCACGAGAATCGTGTTAGGAATAGGAAATACAGTTTGAAACTTTTCTAGTTACCACTGTCATATTACTTCTAAGCAAAGTCAAGCCTTCGATTTACTTATATTCATTTAAACTTCATCTTCTGTATGACTGTGAAATGTTAAAGATGTAATTAGTGGAAAATGGCAAGGGAGGTTCCATGTTTAAATAAAGATAGATTTATCCTTGACTTTCTGTTGCATATTGTAGCTTTATGTTTGGGTAATGTTGACTTCTGTTCTTGCTTAGGCTCTGCTACTTACGGTTGGGTATGTGCTTACTAGTAAAACCAACATAAATGTTATAGAAAAGACCACATTTTATGTAATTATAATTAAACATTGTGTGTATTACATGCTCATATTTCCCTTTATTGCTACATATCATTCCATCTCATGAACATACCAAGCTCTTACACAAATCTATAGTCTGGACAGATATGTTTATGAATTTATTAATTGGAATTTGTAGGTTGTCAGGCAATTATATAGTAAGCTGTATAATGATAGACCATTTTATAAAATTTGAGTTTCTGTGGTTCCACACGCTGTCTTAAGTACTTTCCACATTTCTGTGATAAACATACTTTGGCCAAAGCCACTTAGCGGAAGGGTTTTCTTGGATCATAGTCCAATGGTTATGTGGTCTGTCCTGGTGAGGAAGGAATGGTGACAAGAGCAGAGGCTTCCGGAGCACCTTGTGTCTGCACTTGGAAAGCCGAGGAAGAGAACAAGATACCAGCCAGTCTGTAAAACCCCAGGCTCTCCCAGCATGACCCCATCTCTAAGAGATTTCACAAACAGCACTGTTAGCTGCGGACCAAGTGTTCAAAAACTCAAGTCTGTGGGGAACATTTCACATTCAACCCACAGAATGCTTCTAACTTACTGGGCACATGTTATTCAACAGGGTATATTATTACAATTTTGACTTTGAAGGAGAGTCCTTCTCGATGTTAGTTAGGCTAAGCTTGGTCATTTTAATGGGATTTAGTTTGCCCATTGGATAACCACGTGAGCAACTGTCCCTGCGCATATTGCTCACGTATATATGCTTCTTTGTGGGTTATATGCGCTCCCTTTTCTCAGCTTTTATTCTCTGTGGGCTATTTTAAAATATTTGCCAAATCCTAAGTAAAAAACTATATTGTTTATCTTTTATTAGATTGAATTTTAGATTCTCAGATTTGATGACCCATGTAATTTTGTTTCTGTAATGTGAGAGGTGGAAATGAGATAGTTTTCCAGATGTATGGATAGTGTCCTCCTATGGGCTGTTGTAAAGACTTAAGACCGTGCCTCCTATTGGATTGCTCTGAGTAAAGCCAACATGTAGAAAATGAAATTGTTGTATACATGTGGTTCTATTTCTGAACTACTTCTTCTGGTCCATTGGTTTACCTGTTTGTTTTATGTAGCTCTCTAGTCTTTCTAGTAAACTCAGAGTTAGTCGGTATGTCTTATACCATTATTTTTCTCATAATTCGTATCTTTGTACATGCACATTTGTGTGTAACTCAGTCCCTCCAGCACCCTGCCTTACACAGTTGTTTAGACCTCTCCCTACACAGCTTGTCTACTTTCATGTCATATATATCCATATATCATTTAAATCTATATTCCTCGAATGAGAAGAAGCTGGTAATATTTTTTTTTCTCAGTCTGGGTTATTTTGATTAACATGATGCCACATCCCCAATCCAGTTCCATAGATCTCCCTGAAAATACTATATTTTTATTCTTTTGGATGAAATGAAGTACCATTGTAGAGCTATCTCAAGTTTTCATTCCATTATGTACCCTTTAAACTGAGTGTGCGTGCACCCCCTTGTGTGTGAATGCGGTTGCTCAGGTGAGGCAGCTGTCTTTTGGAGGTCAGGAAAACCTTGGATGTTGGTTCTTCCACCTTGTTTGAGACAATGTCATTGTTTGCTAAAATGTATTCCAGGGTAGCTGTCTCAGAATTCTCCTGTTTCTGCTTCCCATCTCACTGTAGAAGCAGTGAGATTATAGACATGCTGCTTTTGTGTAGGTTATGGGGATTCAAAGTCAGGTCCTCAGGTTTGAGTGGAAAGTGCTTTATCTAATAAACTGTCTCCCCATGTTTTCTTTCTTTCTTCATTTCTTGACAGCCGTGTAGATAGATTTCACATATTGGCTATTGTGAATTGTGCAAGGAATGCTTAGATGTGCAGGTATCTATATAGTACACTGACATATTCTTTGAGAGAATATTCCTAGAAGTGGTGTTGTTGAATAGTTATACTTTTAGGAGGTTGTATGTGTGTCTACTGTGTGTGAGTGTGTTCACATGGAGGCCAGAAGTTGATGTTGAGTTTCTTCCTCAATTGTAAGAAAGAATCTCTCTTTGAACTTGGACTCTGATTTGACTCTCCTGGCTGGCCTGCTGGCCTCCTCCTGTGTCTGAGGCCCACAGAAACAAGCACATAGCTGACTCAGCCAACCTTCTGCCATTGAACGTTTCCAAAAAATTTTGGTCCCAACTGGCGATAGGCATTCAGTTTTACTATTTTACATGTGGGTATCTAGTTTCCCTGTTATCATTTGTTGAAGTGGTTTTATTTATATTGATGTGTAGTTTTGGCAGCTTTATTGAAAATCAAGATTATTTCAGCTGTGTGGGTTTATTTTGGGGTCTTTTTTTCTGCTTATATATCTGTTTTTGTTCCAGTCCATTCACAAGTCTGAGTTCTTACTAAGACTCTGTAACATAATTTTAAATCAGGTATTGTCATATTTCTAAGATTGTTCTTACATAGTCTTGATCTTGTATCTGTTGGCCCTATAAAATTCACTTGTGAGTTGTAACAGTTCTGTAGATTGGTTATATTTTGTACATAAAATCATTTGAAGCAATAGGAGACCACTTTTAGTTCTTAGTCAATATTTATTTTTTCTCTGTCTCACAACCAAAGTGTTGAAAAGTTTGCACTAATGGTAGTGTCCCTACATTTGACTTCAAATATTTTTTGAGGATTTTCTTACAACATAAATACCATGAATTGACTTCTATCAGGTAATACAGTGAGTGTCTGAAATTGTCAAGTCAGAATAACTAAATACTAAAACCTCTATGTATGATTTTAAATATATTTGAGGATTTGATTAAAATATAAATATCATGATATTGTGTGGCCAGATATTTTATTTTCAAGTTTAGGGTTTGTTGGGTAAGTGGTCTTCACAGTTTCTGATGTATAAGTAACTACACCATTAGCAGAAGTGGCACTTTATTGTTATTTTGTATTCAGTGTGTCTTCTTGACTGTTTCCAAAGTTTGTTCTTAATCTCTTGCTTATAGTAGGTTTATTTTAACATACCTACACATGATTTTTGTTGTGCTTACAGTGTTTGGATTTGTGAATATATTTCTGTTCTCTCTCTCTCTCTCTCTCTCTCTCTCTCTCTCTCTCTCTCTCTCGGCTTCTATGCAAACCTTTATCTTTGAGTTTTAGTTTTTAATTTTTGTTTTTTACCTTCCTTTGATTGTCTAGGTACTTCTGTAGAACTTTTGTAGATTATCTTATAGGTTTATGTAATTTTTCAGATGAGTGCCTGTTTAGTTTGAGTTGATCTTTTGTTATTGTTTTGTTTTATTTATTTTTGTTTTTGTTTTTTCAAGACAGGGTTTTCCCTTGTAGCCCTGGCTATCTTGGAACTCAGATCAGGCTGTCCTCAAACTCACAGAGATCTGCCTGCCTCTGCCTCCTGAGTGCTAGGATGAAAGGTATGTGCCACTGCCACCACCCAGCTTTTTTTAATTTTTTTTAACTGAAAAAAAATATTGTTTCCATACAATATATTCTTATTGTGGTTTCCCTTTCCTCAAATCTTCAAAGATCTTCCCCATCTCCTCACATACCTTTCTCTCTCTCTGAAAAATAAATTTACAATTGAGTTATTTTATTTATTTACGATCAACAGGATTAAAAAAAAAGCTTAGTGAATTTTTAATTTCAGATATTGCAGTCTTTTCTTAAAATTACCATTTTTATTCTTTTTAACAGTTACTACTTCTGTTTTGAAATTTCTTTTCTTTTTATTCTTTATGAACCTCTAATCTTTATTTCTTTGAATATTGTTGATACAGTCACTTGAATCATCATTTTCTGCTAATTTTAATATCCAGGTCATATATCAATCATTTTTACTGGTGACTTGTTAATGTATTAATGATTTTTTTGAATTAAATTTGTACATATGGGACTGTATTTTGCACATGAAACTATTCTGTCTGTTTTCCTGGATTATGGTTCAATCCAGAATGCTGAACTTTTCCTCAAAGTGTGTTTTCCTTGAGGAGATGATAGCTGAAATGTTATTTTAATTTAATCTGATTTATAAACAAATGTCTATTAGAAAAAATGAAAAGAAAACGCCGGGAATACCAATTTGTTATATTCTAATGAGATGTGCTTCCAATTCAGTGGTTTTCTTTTCTTTCTTTTTCATTTGTTTTCTTTTTCTTTTTGGGTCAATGTCTCAGACATCACAGACTAGATTTAAATTCTCTCTGCATTTGAATATGGATTTGATTCCATATTCACCTAGGGCTTTGTATGCACTTGGAAAGCATGCTATCAGCTGCACTACATCCCAGCCCTTCAAAAGTATTCTGTGCAGGAGTTTTAAAGGAAATTTCATGATTTTTATAATTAGAATGAGTAGGCTAAAGATGAAATTCTAGTTTTTAGAACAATGTGTGTGCTAAAAATATAGCTATCTGTAATTATGAACAGTCTTTAGAAATTTTTTAATTCCCACACCATGTTTTTTGCAATCTATCTCTTTTTTTAATCTGTTTTTTTTAAAAATCTATCTCTCTTTTTTTTTTTTGGTAATCTCAACATTGTTTTTTTGGTGTGTACTTCTGTGGTACTTCAATTTCAAAATGAAGTGTGGGGCTCATAAGAATAGGAATGCTGTATTTTCTAGAAAAACTGAACAGCTTGTTCTAAGAACTATTTACACAAAATGTAAATTGAAGATGAAAATACATTTGAAGCTTGAAGCAATGTGTGCTTTAAAGAATATTATCACATTCCCCATGAAGCACACCCAGCAGAGGAAATACTTGTGTATATTTTTACTCTTGGCATTGTAACAAATACCTGGAGGAACTGCTCCAACCAAATGAAGACTGCTTGATTACGTAATGCAAATATTACTTAGAATTCTTTATTTGCTTATGCATCATACAATTTTTTTCTACTTAGTTTTTCATGTTGATTAATGCAAAGATTATCTCATAATATATTACACATTTATTATTGATTCATTTTCTATATTATAAAGAGATTACAAATTTAATGAGCTAGGAATGTATTTATTGTCTTTCAGTTTTATAATAAGAAGCCCGGTTGGACTCAGCTGAATTCAAAGTATAGAGTTGCCATCAGAAAGTTTCTGGGAAGAATTTTCTAACTTTCCTCTGATAGTTGGCAGCATTTAGTTGTTCTCAGTGCCAAATGAAGTCCCTGTTTCTTTAGAGGTTGGTGGTACAGGGGTATTACTTAGCTTTAGAGGTCTCTTGTATTTGACCTATGGTTTCTTCCCTTTTCAAAGACATTAATGAATGGCACCTCCAGTCCTCTTGTTTGAAATATATTTTTTTTTATTTCTTTTTCTGCTACTAACAAGAAAGTACTTTGTACTGTTCAAGGAATCCTGTGATTGAGTTGGACCAACTCAAGTTATGCTTCATTTGATTAAACCAGAGTCAATTGATTAATAACCTTAAAACACATGTTAAATTTTTATTTCAATCAAATGACACAATGCAGTCTTAAATATGACGCATTTTATGATAGGGTGGAAATTTAGGATGGGAGGTAAAACACTGACAGAATTTTTTTTACCAAACAGCATAAGAAGAAATATTTAAATTGAAATAAAAAAGATTGCTACCATAATATAAATAAATACTAATTGGATGCTTAGACTAATGGATTACAATATTATGTTTACTTCCAATTCTGTATGTTTAAGTTCAATAAAATGGTTTAATATCTGTTGCGGTAAATCTCCCCAACCCCAAAATGCCCCAGCAATGAAAACACAACACAGCTAATATGATTACATTTTGTGCGCCTAGATTGGGCAGATCTACCGCTATACAACCATCTTCTCCATCTATGAGACCCCTTAGAACTTGCAGTTTCTCCAGGCCATGTGCTTCTGCTCCGCTTTTCTTCTTCTTCTTCTTCCTCCTCTCCTTCCTCTCCCTCTTCCATTTTCTCTTTCTTCTCTCCCCCATCTTCTGCTCCACCTTCCCTTTTATCTGACCAAGCATCAGCTTTCCTTTATTTTACAAATTAAGGTGGGAAGCAGGTTTACAGGAAATCACCTGAGTGCTGACTCATTCCTCATTCACATGAAACCCTTCACAGGAGAATGGAATTAACATCAAATATAATTAGCCCCAGGGCTATCCACAACAAATGTTTGTTTTGTATTCTTCTTTTTTTTTTTTTTTTTATTCTGGATAACAATCCTTCAAAACATAATTTTTACTATCATTTCTATTATGCTTACCTTAACTTAGCAATTTAAAATTAGCAGGTAATAATTTTATATACTAGTTTTCAGTAGCATTAGGTAAGTTCACTTGAAAGCTATCTAATTAGAGTTTGACTTGATTAGTATCTTACAGGAAAATTTTTGTGTTTTTATTAAACTTTTTCTTCTGGTGTTTTTTGTTTTTTGTTTTGTTTGTTTGTTTTGTTTTGTTTTTTGAGAAGATTTGTCTGTGTAGTCTTGGCCATCCTGGAACTCAATCTGTAGACCAGACTGACCTCAAACTCATGGAGATTTCCCTATTTTTGCCTCCCCAGTGCTGGTATTAAAGACATTCACTTTCACTGCCTGGCTAGACTTTTAATTAAAATTACTCCTCCACTTGATATGTGCTATCTCAACAATTGTAGAAATTTACTATTTAGAAGAGACTTTAAGTATAACTGTTTAAAAATGTTGTCTGTTTTAATTCATATATATTGCATATTATATGTTTGTTGATATATAAATGTAGAGATTTAAACTAGTATGTGTAAGCACAGTCACCATGAGTTATAATTTAGAATTCTAGTGTTTGTCCAAGGCGCAGGAGTATAGTGGTATAACAAAAGAGGAAGCCAAATAAAATGTTCCCCTCTTTATGTCTAGTAGCATTATATATTTCTCCTGCTTGTTTCAAGAAGGTCAGACTTCCTGTTAGCAAGTTTGGTTGTTTTGTTTGGGGATGTTAGTGTAGTTGCTTATCTTCTGTACCCAAGTCTCTTTCTTTTTATTACCTAACCACTGCCACATATATTTTGCATTCTATTTTATGTCTTCTCAAAAGCTATATATTTTTATAGGTTATTTGTGTATGTATTATGTGTATATTTTCATGTGGGAGTATGTACATGCATGTTGTATGTGTGTGTCTGCATGTGTCCATGTTGGCCAGAGGCCAATATTTGGTTTCTTTTTTGATCTTTGTCCATCTTATTTTTTGAGAAAGTATGTCTTATAACTTGGAGCTCCCAGTTCAGCTAAACTAGCGGAAATGGAGGTTCCATGGATCTGCGTGTGTCTGCTCACAGTGCTCTATTTCAGGTACCTACCAGTGCATATGGCTCTCATTGGGCTGTGGGGACCCAAACTAGGTCCTTAGGCTTGCCCAGCCCTTGCTTTCTCTCTAACCAAGCCTTCTCTCTAGCTCCTGTCCTTTGCTTTTTTTTTTTTTTAAAAAAAACTGAAACCTTTTCTTTCATACAGTATGTTCTGAGCATGGTGTCCTCTGCTCCCCAGCTCCTTCCAGATCCTTTTCTGTCACTGCTCTACAGGTGGTGCAACCTGGGATAATGGAGCTGATAAATGAAGGAGGCAGACAAAAGTCTCATCCAATAGCCAATATTATTCACAGCGCCAGAATATTTATACTGTAGGATTAAAAATGGTCACAGGAGTAAAGTTCTCACAAATTGTATACAATCATAAAGACAATCCAGTTATGGCAAAAACATTTTTCCATAGAGGTATATAAAGGATAATTTAAACATTTAATTGAAAAACGAGAGCAAACAATGATGGGTAATCTGAAGTAAACTTACATCTATCTGCTATACCTGGGGGAAGCAGGAAAACACATCTAAAGTACAAATTCATGTTTTGAAGAACCTAAGGTCACAAGACTCATATTTCTTAGACTGTTCTCACAAGCACTCCGTTCCTGGAGTGTATTCTGACGCTTCTCACTTCCCTACCTACCCAACTTTGCCCTTTATTCTCCTTTTATAAAACAAGTAGACAAACAAACAAATCAGAATTTAAAAGAAAACCAAAAAGCACACACAACACACACACACACACACACACACACACACACACACACACACACCATAAAAAACACATAATTAGAAACCATAATATGCAAGCAAAATACCAATGTGACAAAAGATGCCCAAACAAAGCAATGTGAGACAAAAGTCTACAAAAATACTATCAAGTTTATTTTGGATTGGCCATCTACTGTTGGGCATGGAACCTTATGTGGTTAATATTCCTAGTAAGACTCCATTGGAGAAAACTGGTTTTCTTTTGTAAGTAAATGTCATTTGCAGGTAGCTTCTTGGTTAGGGATGAGAGCTTGTATCCAATTTCCCTCTCAACATGAGGAAACTTTCTGACTTGAACCAGTGCATGCTCCCACTGTCTCTGAAATTTCATATTTCAGTCCTGTTGTTTCTTGAAGATACTATTTCCCTGGTATCATCCATGCCCCCTGGCTCTTAGAATTTTTCTGTTTTTTCTTCAAACAGCTCCCTGGACCCTGAGAGGGGTTTGCTTGTTTTGCTTGTTTGTTTTCTGAGGCAGGGTTTCTCTTGCTCTGTAGACCATGCTGGACCATAACTCAGATATCTGCCTAGTTGGTTCAGCGGTGGCCTTTAATCTCAGCACTCAGGAGGTAGAAGGGTTTGCTTTTTAAAGTACACTGCCATTAATATCCTTAAACTCTCCCAGTTCCTGAATGTATATTTGTGTCTTCTCAGTAAATCCTTTCATAAACTCTATGCAGTTAAAGTACTTATCTGATAATTGAGACACACTGGTCATCTTTTATATATATGTATATAAACGTTAAATTTAATTTAAAGAAAAACAACCTGAAAGTAACTGCAAGAACAATGGGCAAACCAACTCCTGCAAAGAACAAGATGGTCACACTGAGTGGAGGGCTGGAGAAAGAGCCAGGTCATTTAGCTGAAGAGCTTGTGAGTTACTTGCAAATGAACTTCTCTGAGGGTAGAAGGATTCTCAGGTTATTTCTGACCATCAGAATGCATGTGCGCTTCTCTCTCTGGTAGTGTCCTGTACAGCTCAAGAGGCAAAGTCCTCACTTCCCTACATAGGTTCCACTTTTGTCTCAGCCACCTCTCAACAGAGGGGTGACTAGAACACCATCTCCCTGGAAGAAGAGCATGGGATGTTTCGTTTTGTTGATTTATCTCTCTCTCCATATGTCTCCTCATCACTCTCTATCGTCGTCACAGTTTCTTCTATGTCTCCCAGGACCATATTTAAATGTTGATCATAAGCATGCACTCTTCCTTGAAGCTCTTGGTCATTTCTCATTTTCGCATAAATTCACTCATCCAAGCTGAGCCTGATAAGATCCAGGGGCTCCTCTCCCTTATCGGTGGTCTGTTGCTGATCTCCGTTGTCCTCCATGTTTTCCCACACTGGTCATCTTTAAAACTGTTTCTCTATTGCTCTCCATTCTTATGACTATGGATCCCTTCCTTCCTCGGTACATTTATTATATATGGTTTCTTGTGGAGATTCTATGCTGTGTTTCATCTAAAGGAAGCTGATCTTTTGACAGAGAACCACCTTATTAAGACTCTTGATAGGGTGCTGAGATCTGCGCTCCTGTCAACTGATAGAGCAGTAAGCGCTCCCAAGCCATCTCTCCATCCTCCAAATTGTATTTTTTTTTAAATTTCTTGAGAATTTCATATAATGAGTTTTGATCATATTTACCCTGACTTCTCATTATGGGCAGTTTGTGGTGTTAAAATATTCTTAGATGTGGGGTCTTCTCCTGAATCTGGTTGCTTCATTAGGAACTATACCTTGGGGAACACTGACCCTTCTCCCAGCAGCTAACACTCTCCATACTTGATTCTTACACTTTCCTCAGACTGTCCTCTTTGCTTGGCTCCCTCCCTCCCTCCCTCCCTCCCTCCCTCCCTCCCTCCCTCCCTTCCTTCTTTCCTTCCTTCCTTGTTGAGCTGTCTATAGGGAGAGAGACTGTGAGACTTCATTTCTCTTAGGAACCCCAGCGTGTGTTGTCTTGTGCACTCTTAAATTGCTTACTTCATGAACTGCGTAGTTTTTTTTTTTCTTTTTTTCTGTCTGTGTCATGAAGATGCCCTAATATTAGCTCTTCAGAAATCCATTATTTTGCAAAATGTGACAAATGTTCACAAAATGTACCATCTCTAACCGGAGTGTAATAACATTTACACGTTTGTTTACCTCATTTCATTCATTCAACTTCTCCAATTTATCCTAATTCTTTTTATATTGGTTCCCAATTCATGTGCCTCTGAAAAGCATTAATTATCTCATTTTTAGAAAAGATATTTTTCTGCTTAATTTTATACTTCACCTATATTGTTCTAGGATGTAGCTCATTCTACTGATGAATAACACATTTCATAAGGTTATAGCACATTTTGTCGCATGTTCACTGATGGTTGTTTGAATTGTTTCTACATTTTTGTTATTATGAAAGTGCTACAAATATTTTTAATATATCTCCATAAATACATGTTTAAGAATTTTTCTTGGATATGTTTCACTCACATGTTCAAGTATAGGTGGTGTTGCTAAAGTGCTTTGCAACTGGGATTTTAGACAATGACAATTCAATGTGCATGCTTTACAATCAACCTAATGAAAACACTGGCTGACCTAAAGCAGAGCTCCTGCTATGAGGGATACTTGTCAGTATCAGTAGGATATTGATACTGCATATAGCAATAGGAGAAATGAGCTTTAAATGACTTGGCTTATACCACAATTTTTTCTGTTCTAATAGCATATAGTAACTAATTATTAGTGAAAATGTCCTTTAAAGATGATATTTTCATAAATGTGTATAATGTATTTTAACCCCTTTTTGTTCTCCTTCCATTTCTGATGATCATCCAAGTCTTCCCAGCTCTTCTCATTTCTATTTTTCATTCAGGGCAGGTGTGACCTTTGATATTTTTTAGCGTTTCTTATAGGATCCTGAGTCGGTGATTACTTGTAAGAATATGGACTCCTTCCTAATTGTTACACTAAACTGAAGAACAACACATCTCCCCTTCTTCAGTGATTATAAGCTAACTGTAGCTACAGTAGTAGACATGGGTTCCTTCCTGTAAGGTGCGTCAAAAATCAAACTTTCCAGCCGTTGGTTACCCTCATTCCTCACTTGCTGCTTCCCGGTAGCTCTATCTTCATAGGTGGGTCAGTAGTGTAGCACACAGGGTCTGCAGCTGAATAAGGTTATTATGCAGTTCTCCCTGGCAGCCTGCCTAGCACCTTCTGGCAGAATGTGAACTAGTCCTCAGGGAGGCTGTTACCCATCTCTTAGCTCCAGCTTGGTTTCTGTGCACATGGTGTTTTCAGCAAGAGGGTCTTGTGATGCAGTTCTAGTGGACAACCACGTGCTGTGGGGACTCAGCGGCCTCTCTTACTCACTGCTTGCCATTAGCCTGCCTGGCACAGGAGCTTTTATTGAGTAACCCATGGCTTCTGAAAGCATCTTCGTATCTACCAACATAGAGAGCACTGTCGTTTAAGCTTTAATTTTACCTTTTTTATTTTTTATTTTTATTTTTTATTTTGGAGCATGGCTTAAACGGTTGTATCATATTCGTGATTAAGCGTCATTATTGCTGAATGTTGCCTGAGGAGACTCATGTTGTCTGTGGTATTAAATTAAATTTTCTGTGCAGCACTAGATCCTTAATGTTGATGCTAGGCAATTATTTTGTTTATTTTCAATTAATTAGTTACTACAACTCTTCCTCCCCAATGTCTATCAGGAAATCAATTCCTTTTTTACTTTTATATCAAGAAACAATGAATTCTAAATTTCTAAACTTCATTTCCATATTTAAATTGTTGCTTTTCTTACTAGCTGTTACACATGAAGTTGCTTTACCAATCATTTCTTTTCTTTGAATCTATTCTTTAAGAGTGTAAAGTTTAGACTTGATGACTTTGTTGTTATTGTTGTTGTTGTAAATATCCACTGTCAGCAATGAGATCCACGTAAGTCATTCAGTAAGGGTTTCACTCTCCACAGCCTGACAGCGTTGTTTCTAAGCTGCCTCTAGCTGTAGACGTGCAGGGAGTCTTGTCAACAATCCGCTAGACATCTTTCTCTCGCTCTTCTTACAGATGGTTCTGATGTTTGAGGAGTCTCGTAGCATCTGTTTAAAATTCTCAAACTGCTTCCATTACATTTTTTGAATCCTATTTGTGGTTACATTTGATTACACATTTGTAGACATTTGAGGATTGGTATTAGGAAATAGCTTTATGTTTTAAACTTATTTGGTACTAACATGTGATATAGTGCAAATATAATTGAGAAAAATACACAGAAATGGACAAATATGATTAGTGCATTTAAAGAAGTAGAGCATAACTTCACTTTGTGTGAGGTGGTAAAATCTTGCAAATTAAGCACACTTCTGTTTTGTTGTTATTTATATTATGCTTCTCAGAGGTTTGGTATTAGAGTAATACTCGCCGACCACCTCTCTATCATTTGATTAAAAACTGTATTACAGAAAACTGAGCCGGGCGTGGTGGCGCACGCCTTTAATCCCAGCACTTGGGAGGCAGAGGCAGGCGGATTTCTGAGTTCGAGACCAGCCTGGTCTACAGAGTGAGTTCCAGGACAGCCAGGGCTACACAGAGAAACCCTGTCTCGAAAAAAACCAAAAAAAAAAAAAAAAAAAAAAAGAAAACTGACCACAGAAAACTAATAAATTAAAAACAAATGCTTTGAATTTGGTGATTTTTAAATGTAGCTAGTAAATAACACAATGACTTTTTTAATTCTAAAAGAATAAGAATATGTAACACTTAGAATATAGCCTGGAAATAAGCAGTAATTATCAACCAATTATTAATATTAACTAATAATTAATATTAAACAACATTATACTATTATAATAGATCATATATTATATTATAGTAGAATCTTAGCTAATAACTAATTCAAATATTAATATAAATAATATAATTGATACTATAATATTAATAATTTAAAATTGTATTAATATTGCAATAATTTATTATTAACCATCACTTGTCTTGATGATGATGATGTCATCTTATAGTTTCAAAATTTTACTCTAAAAAGATTATCTTATATCTACGCCTAGGTCAGAAAATATCAGCTTTTTAATACTAAACTGCCAAATGGTTTTCCTGAAAGTCTAATTTAAATAGTCAGCATAAATACTTAAAATTGCTTTCTGTCATGATATTACTTCATTTTGTGCTCATTTTAATTTTATTGGTCGTTACAATAAGTTCTAAACGTGTTTTGAAGAATGCACTCATCTATGTTAGTTCAATGTAGCTGCCATAGAAAAGTGCTGTCAACTGGTGGCTCAGCAACAGAATTTCTGGAGGCTTTAAATCCAAGCCTAAGGTTCACCATGTGAGGTTCTTCCTTGTTCTTTAGCTGAGAGATGGCCACCCTTTTTACTGTGTCTATATGGTCCCAAGTCCATGTGGACGGAAACTTGTTCTGTGTAGTAAGCTTGCTAGTCACTGGCCAGGGCCTGCTTTCTGGTGTGCATCAACCGCTTTCCTCTTTCCAGGCTTCCATCTCCAGATACAGATGCAGTCTTAGAGATGGGAGTCAGGCTTCAAGATACACATCTTTGTGTGAACGTAATCCGGATCATGTAGCATTTAATTGCCAATCAAGGATAAGTTAATACATTTCCATCTTTCCATTGAAATTGAGTGCATCTATTTCTGAATCTGCTTTTGATAGCATCTTAATGAAATTCCATTGTTTTTCACTTTGAAAATAGAATTTATTTTTCATTGAAACAGTAAATGTTTTCAGTACTTTTAAAAGGAAACAGGTATTTTCTTAGAATGTGTTTACTTGATACTTTTATCTCTTTTTTTGTATATGGTTATGCATAAAATCTTGAATTATAGTGATTTTCTACAAGTCTTCATAAGGACTTAAATCAGTATTTCTTCATCTGAAGGTAAACTGTGCCTAAAACAGTGTGCCTTTTTTGTCTATAATACCTTTTCATGATGATAGGCAAGCATGCCTTATTATTTATTCTGTACCTATGAGTTCTTTTATATAATCTTATAGCATGCTACCATCGTTTAACTTATTTTAGTTTCATAAGTAATATGAAAATTTATGATTGCTGTAATTAAAGTACTTATTTTGGCATGTTTAGAATTTCCTTTTCTTAACGACATGTTATAAGCCTTTGGTTACTTTCACTGCTTTTCCTAAGGTTATGGCTAAAAGCCTGATATATATTTAGTATGCTTAGCACCTTCTAGTCCATAGTACTGAAGAAAAAAAAAACAAGAAAAAGAAAATGTTCTGATCAATTTAGTTCTTTTTTCTATCTCCATATGTTATTGAAGGGGTTAAGAGAGTTATTTCCGCTATCTTCAAGTTGAACTATGAATCCCAGATTTGGTTTATCTCTTTGGGACTTTATTATTTAATTAAACATATGTCTACTTTAACCATGATCCTTTAATGTCTTTAAATATTTGTGTCTGTTAGATCTAGTATTTAGACCTCAAAAGTCTGTACCTGTCCTTTAGTTTATAGTTAACTGATCATAATGGTTTCAAATACTTGGGATAGACAGGGAAATCACAACTGTACAAGTTGGCTATGGTGTTAAATGTTCTTCCTGGGCATGGGGTTGTCACTTTTATGTGAAGTGACTGATTTCAATCTTCTGCCTATATATTTGTCTGTCTGTCTGTCTATCTATCTATCTATCTATCTATCTATCTATCCATCCTATTATCTATCTATTATCTACCTACCTATTATCTACCCATCCACTGTCTATTTATCTATTATCTTTTGCTCCCAAAATACCATATTTTCTTTTTTATTTTTCATAAATCTAGGTTCTGAATTGCCTGTTATTCCTGCTTTGCTGCCCTTCTTACTGACTTCTGAAGGTATTAATTATATCTCGTTAGCTTCTGCTATTCTGAAGTTTTATCATATTATCGTATCCACGAGTCCTAGGAGGTTCCAATTTCCTTTATCTTTTACCCTTAGCCTGAGTTCATGTCCTTCAGACTCCCATCAGTTATCTTCAATGTCTCTTCACTAAGATATTTGTACCACATTGGCTACTGAAATGTCCCCTGAACAGTCTTAGGAAACATAATCATACCATTGCATTTTCTAGCCTCAAATGATAGAATTAGTCTAACATAAATACCAATACCTTACACCTTTTGATCCCTCCCTCTGTAATCTTCCATAGCAGTAATGTACTTATTCAGTGCAAACCTCTATTATTTGTTTAAGTTTCCAGGAGTATTCTAGCTGCATATTAATATTACAAATTGACCTCATCATAGCTGATAGTCAATAATTACTATTTAACCTTTACCCAGCACATTTAGGATCTAGGCAGACAGCACTCCTTCCGTCCTGCTGGCAGATAAGATCAGATCTTTCATTGACTACAAAGGGTCAAGGAGGAGGCATGTGCATGGAAGTGCAGTCTTGTAAGACATCTACCGCGTTTGTTGTTTCTGTCTAGTTGTAATTAAGATGGTCCTCTACTCTACTAGGAGGAGTAACCTCTACTTCTAAATTCAGGTGGGTCACCTTTATGTCAGGTACTTGCACTACAAGCATCCTGTTCTGTTATGGGTCTTATAGGACCCCAAATTTTGGATAGGTTTGCCTTATCTGAAAACTTAGTTCTATTTGAAATTCCTGCACTCATTTAACAAAATTCTGATTGGTTTTCAGCTGTTTCTCCTCTGTGTTGAAGGAAAGGGGCCCTTTAATCAGGGTCAGAGAGACCCTTGACTCTCATACTTTGTGTTTTATGAATGATGAGTCCTTGTAACTTTGTCATTTGATTTGTTTTTTAATGTTTATATTTGGCATTCATCGTCTGTCACCAATTCCAGCCTTTATAATTACAGATTGCACATAGCCCTTGGATGAATGAAGTACTATTGATGCAGCACGGCTTTTTACAGATTGTATGATTTATTGGAGAAATATTCTTGGCAAAAAATTTTAGGCAGGTGTATTAACTATTTTCTTTGTTGTTGTGATAACATAATCTGAGAAAAGCAACTTAAACTCCTTTCAATTAAGACAAGGTTTATTTTGGCTTTGGGGATATGGTGGCAGTAAGAGCCTGGAACATCTGAAAATCCATTGTCAGGGATACAGAGTTATGACTGCATACTTCTCTTTCTCCTCTTATAAGTTTAGATTTTGTTTGTTTGTTTGTTTGATTCATTTTTTATTTTATCCTATGCAACAAGGTATTAACATTTTCTCACTTTTTTAATTCAAAAAATTTCTTACAGTTGGAAATGACATTTTAAAAATTAATTTAATTTATTTACATTTCAAATGTTACCCCTTCCCTGGTTTCCCCTCTGCAAACCCCTTATCCAATCCCCTCTTACCCTGCTTTTATGAGGGTGCTCCTCCAACCACCTACCCACTCCAGCCTTACCTCCCTAGCATTCTTTTACACTGGGGCATCAAGCCTTCACAGGACAAGGACGTCCCCTCCCACTGATTCCAGATAAAGCACCTTCAGCACCTTCAGCTCCTTCAGTCCTTCCCCTAACTCTTCCACTGGGATCTCTGTGCTCAGTCCAATGGTTGGCTGAAAGTCTCCACCCCTGTATTGGTCAGATCTGGTAGAGCCTCTCATGAGACAGCTCTATCAGGCTCCTGTCAGCAAGCACTGCTTGACATAAGCAATAGTGTCTGGGTTTGGTGTCTGCATGTGGGATGGATCCCCAGGTGTTTGACAGTCTCTGGATGGCCTTTCCTTCAGTCACTCTTCCACTTTTTGTCCCTGTATTTTCTTTAGACAGGAGCAATTCTGGGTTAAGATTTTGGAGATGGGTGGGTGGCCCCATCACTCAGCGGTGGGGGGCGGGGGGAGAAAGGAATGGGAGGGGAGAGGACCTATCTACTGGAGGTAGTCTCTAAAGACTAAAGGGGAGATAAAGGTATCTGCCCTGTGTTGGGTATTTGGGCTAAAGTCATATCTGTGGGGTCCTGGGAGGCTCTTGCTTTCCTGGCATCTGAGACTTTCTGGTTGCTACCCCCTGTTCTCCATCTGCCATTGATACACACATCTGTTTAATTTCCTGACCCTCTGTACAGCTCCTCTGTTTCCTTCCATACCTGATTCTTCCCTTTTCCCCCTCCTCCTCTTCTCTTCCTCCCAAGTCCCTCCTACCCTCTACTTCCCCTGATTATTTTGTTCCCCTTCTAAGTAGGACTGAAGCATCCACTCTTTGGTCTTCCTCCCTCTTGAGCTTCATGTGGTCTGTGAGTTGTATCATGGGTATGATCTTTGCCTAATACCCACGTATCAGTGAGTACATATCATGTGTGGTTTTTTTTTTGTGGTTGGGTTACCTCATTCAGGATGATATTTTCAAGTTCCATCCATTTGCCTGAGAATTTCATGAAGCCAGTATTTTTAATAGCTATACTATTAAAAACTATACTATTGTGTAAATGTACCACATTTTCTGTATCCATTCCTCTGTTGAGGGACATCTGGGTTCTTTCCAGCTTCTGGCTGTTATAAATATGACTGTTATGAACATAGTGGAGCATGTGTCCATGTTACATATTGGAGCATCTTCTGGGTATATGCTCAGAAGTGGTATAGCTGGGTTCTCAGGTAATATTATGTTCAATTTTCAGAGAAACCACAAAAACTGATTTCCAAAGTGATTGTATCCAGCTTGCAATCCCACCAGCAATGGAGGAGTGTTCCTCTTTCTCCACATCTTCGCCAATATCTACTGTCACCTGAGTTTTTGATCTTAGCCATTCTGATTGGTGTGAGGTGGAATCTCAGGGTTGTTTTGATTTGCATTTCCCTGATGACTATGGATGTTGAACATTTCTTTCTTTTTTTTTATTAGATTTTTTTCTTCCTTTACATTTCAAATGCTATCCCAAAAGTTCCCTATACACCCCCCAACCCCGCCCTGCTCCCCAACCCACCCACTCCTGCTTCTTGACCCTGGCATTCCCCTGTACTGGGGCATATAATCTTTGCAAGACCAAGGGCCTCTCATCCCACTGATGGCTGACTAGACCATCTTCTGCTACATATGCAGCTAGAGACATGAGCTCTGGGGGTACTGGTTAGTTCATATTGTTGTTCCTTCTATAGGGTTGCAGACCCCTTCAGCTCCTTGGGTACTCTCTCTAGCTCCTCCATTGGGGGCCCTGTGTTCCATCCAATAGATGACTGTGAGCATCCACTTCTGTATTTGCCAGGCACTGACATAGCCTCACAAGAGACAGCTATATCAGGGTCCTTTCAGCAAAATCTTGCTGGCATATGCAATAGTATCTGCATTTGGTGGCTGTTTGTGGGATGGATCCCCGAATGGGGCAGTCTCTGGATGGTCCTTTCTTCTGTCTCAGCTCCAAACTTTGTCTCTGTGACTCCCTCCATGGGTATTTTGTTCCACATTCTAAGGAGGAATGAAGTATCCACACTTTGGTCTTCCTTCTTCTTGAGTTTCATGTATTTTGAAAATTGTAACTTAGATATTAGTTTCTGGGTTAATAGCCACTTATCAGTGAATGCATATCATGTGAGTTCTTTTGTGATTGGGTTATCTCACTCAGGATGATATCCTCTAGATCCATCCATTTGCCTGAGAATTTCATAAATTTATTATTCTTAATAGCTGAGTAGTACTCCATTGTGTAAATGTATCACATTTTCTGTATCCATTCTTCTGTTGAGGGACATATGGGTTGTTTCCAGCTTCTGGCTATTATAAATAAGGCTGCTATGAACATAGTGGAGCATGTGCCCTTATTACAAGTTGGAACATCTTCTGGATATATGCCCAGGAGAGGAATTGCTGGATCCTCTGGTAGTACTATGTCCAATTTTCTGAGGTACTACCAGACTGATTTCCAGAGTGGTTGTACAAGCTTGCAATCCCACCAACAATGGAGGAGTGTCCTCTTTCACCACATCTTCGCCAGCATCTGCTGTCATCTGAATTTTTCATCTTAGCCATTCTGATTTGTGTGAGGTAGAATCTCAGGGTTGTTTTGATTTGCATTTCCCTGATGATTAAGGATGTTGAACATTTTTCCAGGTACTTCTCATCCATTTGGTATTCCTTAGTTGACAATTCTTTGTTTAGCTCTATACCCCATTTTTTAAATTGGGTTATTTGATTTTCTGGAGTTTAGCTTCTTGAGTTCTTTGTATATATTGGATATTAGTCTCCTATCAGATTTAGGATTGGTAAAGATTCTTTCCCAATCTGTTGGTGGCCTTTTTGTCTTATTGACAGTGTCTTTTGCCTTACAGAGCATTGAAATTTTATGACGTCCCATTTGTCGTATCTCAATCTTACAGTACAAGCCGAAGCAAATTCACCCAAGAGGAATAGATGGCAGGAAATAATCAAACTTACTAATCAACCAAGTGGAAACAAAAAGAACTATACAAAGAATCAATCAAACCAGGAGCTGGTTCTTTAAGAAAATTAACAAGATAGATAAACCCTTAGCCAGACTAACTAGAGGGCACAGCGGCAGTATCCTAATTAACAAAATCACAAATGAAAAAGGAAACATAGCAACAGAACCTGAGGAAATCCAAAACTTCAACAGATCCTATTCCAAAAGCTATACCTAACAAAACTGGAAAGCCTGAATGAAATGGACAATTTCCTAGACAGATACCAGGTACGAAAGTTAAATCAGGATCAGATTAACCATCTAAACAGTCCCATTTCCCCTACAGAAATAGAAGCAGTCATTAATAGTCTCCCACCCAAAAACAGAAAAACAAAACAAAAGAAAAAAGCCCAAAAAAACAAAAAACTCAGGACCAGATGGGTTTACTGCAGAATTCTATCAGACCTTCAAAAAAGACCTAATTCCAATTCTCCTCAAACTATTCCACAAAATAGAAACAGAAGGTACTCTACCCAATTCATTCTACGAAGCCACAATTACTCTGATACTTAAACCACACAAAGACCAACAAAGAAAGAGAACTTCACACCAATTTCTCTTATGAATATCTATGCAAAAATACTCAATAAAATCCTCGAAAACCAAATCCAAGAACACATGAAAACAATCATCCATCCTGACCAAGTAGGTTTCATTTCAGGGATGCAGGGATGGTTTAATATATGGAAATCTATCAACGAGATCCACTATATAAACAAACTCAAAGACAAAAACCACATGATCATCTCCTTAGATGCTGAGAAAGCATTTAACAAAATCCAACACCCCTTTATGATAAATGTCTTGGAAAGATCAGGAATTCATGGCCCATAGCTAAACATAATAAAAGCAATTTACAGTAAACCAGTAGCCAACATCAAATTAAATTGAGAGAAACTCGAAGCAATCCCACTAAAATCAGGGACTAGACAAGGTTGCCCACTTTCTCCCTACCTATTCAATATAGTACTTGAAGTCCTAGCCAGAGCAATTAGACAACAAAAGGAGACCAAGAGGATACAAAATGGAAAGGAAGAAGTCAAAATATCACTATTTTCAGATGATATGATAGTATATATAAGTGACCCTAAAAATTCCCACAGAGAACTCCTAAACCTGATAAACAGCTTCAGTGCAGTAGCTGGATATAAAATTAACTCAAACAAATTAGTGGCCTTTCTCTACACAAAGGATAAACAGGCTGAGAAATAAATTAGGGAAACAACACCCTTCACAATAGTCACAAATAATATAAAATACCTTGGTGTGACTCTATCTAAGGAAGTGAAAGATCTGTATGAATAGAACTTCAAATCTCTGAAGAAAGAAATCAAAGAAGATCTCAGAAGATGGAAAGATTTCTCATGCTCATGGATTGGCAGGTTTAATTTAGTACAAATGGCATCTTGTTGAAAGCAATCTACAGATTCAATGCAATCCCCATCAAAATTCCAACTCAATTCTTCACTGAGTTAGAAACGGCAATCTGCAAATTCATCTGAAATAACAAAAAACCTAGGATAGCAAAAACTATTCTCAACAATAAAAGAACCTCTGGTGGAATCACCATGCCTGACCGCAAGCTGTACTACAGAGCAATTGTGATAAAAACTGCATGGTACTGGTACAGCAACAGACAGATAGATCAACGGAATAGAATTGAAGACCCAGAAATGAACCCACACACCTATGGTCATCTTTCACAAAGGAGCTAAAACCATCCAGTGGAAAAAAGACTGTTTTTGCTGGATCAGGTGGCAGATATCATGTAGAAGAATGTGAATTGATCCATTCTTATCTTATTGAGCAACTTTATAAATAATGATTAACAATGTATAAAAGAAATGGCAAATGTTTAAGATATATATCACATATAATTTCTTGGGGTGTCCAGGGCTTGCTGTGGTGGGAGAACTGAGTTCAGTTGATGCCATATATCCTTGGTTTCTATTGTTTCTCTTCTTGTTCTTGCCCTTGCCTCTCGCCATCTGGTTATCTCTGGTGTTAGCTGGTCTTGCTGTCTGACTGTGGCTTGCCCCTCCTGTAAGCCTGTGTGTCAGTACTTCTGGGAGACTAGTTTTCTCCGGAAGAATATTGGGTATGGAGAGCTGTGGCACAGCGTCAGCTCTGAGGCGCAGAAGCAAACCGGAAGGATCCTGTCCCAGACTGTTCCTTGGTTCCCATGTTTTGATAGTGCTGGCCGGGTCCCTCTTAAGCCAGGAATTAAAACAGAAATGGTGATCTCACCTGTGTTCTCTGGTTTGTCAGCACTCCTGGGAGAGCAGCTCTCTTCCAACGGGACTGTGGTATGGAGAGCTGTGGTACAGGTTCAGCTCTGGGCACATATGGAAAGTGGAAGGATCCTATCTCAGGTAGAAATAACATTTTTTGATAGAATACTTACTGTTCAAATGTAGTATCTTGATTTCATAAGAGGACAGTACACAATGGAAACATTTCTAAGATTCTTCCTAAATTTAATTTTAGAAAGGCAATTGAGATGGTATTCTATGTTTATGAATATTATTTTATGAAGCAGGTATTCATTTGTATTTACATGAGCTGTCGTCCCCTCTCTTTGGTCTACTCATCATCTAAGTCCTTGGTGTTCAGTAGATTTCCTACTGCGTGTGCTCTATTTAGAGTCCAGTTTCAGGGACTGCTAAGTACACTATCGGGGAGGAAGGATCATCTTCCAGTGTAGCTTCCAGTGCCTCTTTAATTCTCCAGCGAATGCCAAGGACCAAATGCCCTGGGTTTGGTGAGTGATTAGGTGACTGGGAGCACCCTAGTCTCTATCTATTCTGTTGTGCTTAATTATTTTTCCATGACAATGGCTTTCAGATTCTACCCTTTATCTTTATTTTTCCATAGTAATTCTAGGGAGCAACCTTAAGAAATAGGTTTGGAGTTTAGTAGGTAAGTTATATATTTTTAATTTGGATGATTGAAATGTACTGGGTCTGATCTCATGCGTATGATCATCTTTATCTAAAACTATACTTAGGATCATCTATGGCTATATTTATATATTTTCTTCTTAATGTGATTTCCACTACCATGGGAACAACTAATCCTTGAATATATGGTGAATTAAATATATATTTTCGTATGTTAACTGTATTTTGTCTTTGAGACTGGTGTTAAGGTCCATCCTAGACAGTTTGTTAGAATTTGTGAGATTTAGTTTTAAAGAGCTTCCTTAATGCTTCAGCTGTATATCTTAACATTCAGGTACAATGGAAAAGGTGCTTAGAACAACTTCTGATGCTCCTTAAGCCTCCTCATTGTGTTTTTCTAATTAGAAGATCAAAGGAGAAATGAAAAGTGCCCTGTTACAATTAAATACATTGCTAAAAATTTGTTTTCTTCTTGGTATTTCATTAGCGATAGAGAAGTTGGCTTCAAAATGGTTATTATGAATTTTTATTAGTATGTAATATATATTTTAAACATTTGCCATTCATTTTATGTATTGTTAATCATTATTTATAAAGTTGCTCAATAATTTTGATAACTGAAATATTTATGTTAATAAAATATTAAAGATATAATAATGCTGTGGAAGTGTTTCTTTAAGATAAGAACAGACTACATCTGAGAAAATTGTGTAATAGATTGCATTTTTTGTAGTTCAAAATAACAACGTTCATATATGTCATTCAGTACTTTTTTTCATGTTCTGTAAACATGATTTCAGTATTTTACCATTGATAGCTCTGACCATATTGTATTTATAAAGGTTTATGTCTAGATATGCATGCATGTATATGTACAGACAGATGCATACTGGAAACTTAAAAGTTGCACTAAAGGATACCAAGCTATCAGGTGCTACGGAAATGGGATTTTATTCACATTGTAATTTTTTTATGTATGCTATTGCACTACACAGACACATAGAACATGAAAATACAATGACATTTAAAGGAAAATTTTATGTTGTGATTTGTCAGTTCAAAGCATCCTTTGTTCCACACACAAAAAATTGAGATAGCTATATTGTTATCCTACAATGCTCTGCACTGCAAGGAGTACCTTGGCAGATGATATCTTCGACTCTGGTGTCTCTATTCTCCTCCCTTATTCTAAGATAAGATAGACATCACGGACATTACTGTACCCTAAATGAAGTGACTTAAACAGTAAGACTGTGGCTGCAAACTCCAGCAAGGCTGCACTGTGTTTTCGCACAGAAGGACACAAGCAGCATAGTAGGAAAAGTCTGCTGTGGTACAAGATCAATGGTCTCACCAGACTCCAAGAGCAACACATTCAAAATGAATTTCTTTAGTGTTGAAAGTAGAATCAAATAATGTTTTATTTGTGCAAGTGAAAGATGCATTTACAGTCAACTTTTAGTAATATGTTAAATAGAAAACTATAAAACTTTCATGTGGGTATTATAAAACTGAAGGACATGTTATGTCTGTTTTTCTAAATTGATATCCCTCTTAGATTGAGGAATTTGTTAAAAATAGGTTCTCATGAACGAGGAGAAGGGAGATAGAGGCAGAGCTGGAGTCATGTTAGTCTTTTAGACATGCATAAAACAGTTTTATCTTTTGAACAGCTGAAGCACTGACTCTACTTATGACTAATATGGCATAAATCTAATGCTAATCATTTTAACTAATTATTTGATCCGCCATCTTTAAGTCCTTGATTGCTATTATAGACAATCTAAGTTTTTTCACAAAGCTATCCAAAGTTTGTTCTTTCTTAGACATTCATAGGTAAGTGGAGACATTTAATAACATTACATTAAACATTGATATTTTTCCTCTGCCAACTGTTTAAATTTTTTTCTTAAAGTTTGGTAATGAATGAGAGCAGATAGAGTGATACTTAAGCTCTTATTCAGGGAAATTTATGAATTACCAAAGTCTGGAGAAGAAATATGTAAGATATTTATTAAGTAAGTTTCTGCTTCCAAGTGCATGCTGTAGTCAGTGGAGGCTGAGGGTGGTAACTGGTGCCTCTGAATTTTTCACTCTGCTATTTTCTTTTTTATATCCTGTGTGTACATGTATGTACATATTTATGTGGGGGGGTATATGTGTGTGTGTGTGTGTGTAGCTCTTACTCAATTGTTTTTATTTTTGTCATTACTGTTAAGCATTTTTACAATTTGTTGATATGTATTGTATCTTATATAGAATAGCATTTAGAGAATAGCTTCAAAAGTGTTTAACTCTTTCCTATCATATCCATGTCCTAGTTTCATAGTGTGCGTGGGCACGGGCACACACACAACCACATTCACACACATGCACACACAACCACATTCACACACACGCACACACAACCACATTCACACACACACACAACCACATTCACACACACACACAGAACCACATACACACACACACACACAAATCTAGTTTTTTTTTTAATATGAGAGAAAACATGCATCATTTGTTTTTCTAAATCACTTATTTTGTATCAGTTGAATATCTATAAAATTTTAAGGAAATTGTGTCTCTAATAATCTTAGGCTTGTTAATGTTATGAATCTAGAGAAAGCTTCCCCACTGAAGTAAGAAAAAGTTAGAAGACCCCCCCTTCTGCAGCCTCTTTGCACTCACAGACTAAGTCGTGCACCTGCTGGGGGCCTTTGAGCCTGCAACACTGAGTTATTTGGGAGACAGTTTTGCTGGAGAGTTAATACAGGAAGGTTAGGAAAACCAGAGTAAGTGAATCTGGACTAGATATGAGTTTTGGCATGGTCATGGCTTTGTTGAGGACTCACAACCCTTGGGACAATTGGCAATGCCATTACCCATGTGGCCCATGCTCAAGAGAAATGGCAAAGTTTTTGTTGGAAGTCTGAGTGTGAGTTTGCACAACTGATCACTGTGTACAAAGACTAGTAACTCCAGCTTCCTCCTCTGTTTGTTTCTGGCCTGAGACTGCCGTCCCACAGAGCTACCTTCTGAGAGTAGCTAACCCCTCTCCTTGTGTGTGGGGCACTGGGCTATGCACAGACAGGCTGGTCGCCAGTAGAGCTGAGATGCTGAACCCTGGGATCTGGTGGTCATAATTCACCTACAGGGGACAGAAGGAGTTCTTTCATGCTCCTGGAACTGTGGCTCCTAACTAAGTTACCGTTCCCCACAGACCCCTCAAGAGAAGCATGACTAGAAGTCACTTAGGCAATGTCCCAAGCTTCTGACCTTCAGGATAGACTCCTCCCCAGTTACCTAGCAACAGAAAAGATAGCAGCTCACTTTAAAAGGGGCTGTTTGGCCCCTCCTTGCTCTCTCACTTCTCTCTCTCCCATAACCCGGGGGCTACAGGGTGTGGCCCCGGGGCCCCCAGGTTGAGTTGCCCCTTGCTGCCCCCCACTCCGGTCAAGTGGGTCAGAGGCTTGGATGCCCACCTGGGGCTGAGTGGAAAGCATCTGCCAGCCCTTCCTTGTCTGCCTGTCCAGAGCATAGGTGGAGCCCTGGCAGGATGTGGGTCCTCCCTTCCCCCTCTTTTCCTAGGCCCCTTTTTAGTTCTCACACTTGTGTTGTATGTAATAAAGAGGTTGAGGTTCCAGGCTGTGTGGTGCTGGTTAGAGAACCCTACCTGATCCCATCTTCACTGAACATGTAATCTGTCGTTTTTCTCATTTCTTTACTACTCTTAGTCCCAGATCCAGGATCCAATTCACACAGGACACAAGACACTACACATTATCTTTATCTACAATGATTATATATACATAATACTACATTATATAATAATTCATTATCAACATGATATGTTTTAATAATTTTATATTAAATATATGTGATATAGTATTAACATAATATTCATACTATATTATACTCTACTATTATATATATAATCTGTGCACATGGAGGGTATTGTTACCTAGTCAGTTTTCAGTTTCGCTCGACAACTTTCCCTGTCACCACTGTCATTATAGTCGTGCAATAATAATATGAATAATCCATATTGTTCTTTATTGTGATAAAAACTTATAGCAGGTACATTGTCTTCAAGCACTAATACCTGCTATGGATTTATAATCTTCTAAGTTGAATAATAATGTGCACACTTTCACATCTCACTAATGAAGAGACATGACTGACTTCTAAGTAACCACTTGTTTACCACATATAGCTATGTATGTACCACAGTGCACACATTTTTCTCTGAAAGTTCTAGTTTCCTGTATTTCAAATCTTACTCAATTTGTTCTTTAAGGAAACTGTGTAGCCACCATTTGTTTGTTTTTCTTTACCTTGTTTGTATCAATCTCTATATATTTGACTTAAGGGCAGTCATTCCATTCTTCTGCCTGACTTTACTGCTGTGTCTCTTATGCCTCTGTGGAATAATTTAGTTCCCCCTCCCTGCCCTAGACTAGCTGCTGCTGCTTTTGTCAGACGGCTGCAGACTACCTGCTAACTCGCCTACATGGGAAACATGGGACTTTCTGACAAATTCCAGAAGACTTGTGCCTGGCTTGCTTCACTTTGGCTTCTCTTGCTACCCCTGAACGTGCTTCTGATATCCCTTTCTGTTTTGCTTGTTTTCTGCTACTGCACTTTTAAAATAGGGAAATAGAGCATAAATAACTTCAATTTGTAAACTAATATCAGAGGAAATTTTGTATAAATTAAAAATCTAGGAATAGATCCAGTTATATAATCATCTGGTGACTACTCTTAGGTTTTTGTTTTTGTTTTCCTCAAGAGCCAGTGGAAATGTTAAGTGAAGCCTGGCCCCTCTCGTTATTTACCTGTGGTCATTACACTGAACCTTGGGTCTTCTCAGTTTCCCCTCTACCTGCAGTGTCTTCTGACTCCGTGAGTGCACATAAAATCTGTGAAGCATGCAATTCAAACCAGAGTGTAGAGGAACAGGGTAGCAATAACATTCATGGCATCTCAGGAATGTTCAAGTTTCATTAAATTTAAACTGTATGTGTTTGCCACCCCAAACATATTTTGAAAACTTATCTCCACCCTAGAGCTCTCAGTGACTGAGAAGAGGCTGCTCTTCCCCTCACAATGACCTCCTCCCGAAATGTCTGGCTGTCTCAGATAATCTTTGATCTAATGAAGGCTCAGGATAAATACTGAGGCTTTGGCCAATTATTACTCTTTTTCTTGGCTTTTGTTAGGCTGAGCAATAGTGTGCTCTTGCAAATATTTGACAGCTCGAGTTTTAAAGAAAAAAGGACCTGACTTGTAAGGTATGAGGAGTTCCATGGTATTAACTTTACAGAGCTGATTTTAAGCTATTAATATGACATCACTAACCTAGGAGTTGAAAGTAGATGCTCACGAGGGACTCTTGATCCCAACAATCCTTGGATAAAAAGAGATAAATGCTACTCTATTCACTCTGATTCATCTAAGCTCACTCCAGCTTTGGTTAAAATTCTTTAGGCAACCTGTGTGTGTCTTCTTTTTCTGACACATTTCACCCATGTTATTTACTTATCTTCCATAGAAGAATCAACTGTGCCAATACTAGTACTGGATGCCTAGGAGTTCCTTCTTTGTCCTCAGAACTGTACTCACCTTATGGAATATAGATCACACAATAGCATACTTGTGAAAGAAAACCCCCTAAGGAGATTGTATATGTATAAATAATATCATTATTTATAATGCACATATTATCAAGTAACGTATCAGAACTTCGTACCTCTATCTAATTATAACATATTGATCAATTTCTTCCTGTTTCCCTCAGCCTCTGCAACTACGATTATAGTCTCAGTTTTTGATGTAACTTAAAAAATTTCATCTTGTGGTGCTCTGCCTTTGTAATGTTATCTTCTTACTCACTAATTTCTCTTTTACTCTGAATAATTCCCTCTAGCATATTGTATGTCTGGTAGAAATATACTCACTCAACTTATTTTGGCAGGTGGTGTGAGAATATGTCTGTTGTATTTTTATAGTGTATGTTTAGTGATAATAGTATTTTTTGCTTGCTGGCAGTTTTCCCATCCAGAGATATGAAACTCCTATGCCTGGCCTACGGCATTTGTACAGAATGTTTGTGTGAGGTGAGTTTGGTACCTCACAGGGTTTGGCTTGCTTTTTCCCTTGCTGCCTTGAGCATTGTACTTCATCCTTCATCTTTAAGAGCATAATTATCGTACTTGATTATACTCATTTGACCCATTAGTGACCTTTGACCTTTTGTCCATGGTTGTTTGTATTCTTTTCTAGGTTTAGGGAACATTTTAGTATTTTCTTCTAAAATAAACTTCCTATTGCTTTGATAGTCTCAGGATTTCCTTGGAACACCACAAACCATATATCTGCTCTTTTGATGATGTTAAAAGTTGCTATAAGCCTTCTTTATTCTTCTCCATCCCCTCCCCCTTCTGACTTTGTATTTTCAAAATAGACTGTCTCTGAGCTCACTATATCTTTCTTCTGCTTGTTCTATTCTTGTCAGGTTTTACGTTTTACTTAGTTTATGTTTTAGCTTGAGAATTTCTTTTTGACTTAAAAATTATTGCTTAATTAACTTTCCTTTTTAGAGTATTGATTTTTTTTCTGTGTTTACTTGGAGTGTGTTGAGTGTCCTTAAAATAGTTTTAAAATTTTCACCTAGAGCTTGTCCTAGTGGTTACTTTATGGATAGTTCCTGGCATATAGATTTTTTTTTTCTGTTAAGTTACTTAGGTTAGCTTCTTAAAAGTTTTGGGCACTGATGGATCAAAATTACAAAGACAGAGGTGTTTGTAGTCTGAGTTTGTTTGTTATGCCTATTAGTTCTATGCAACCTGCTTATCTTCATGGAGCTGTACTAATTACAGCTTCCTCTGTAGCACTCGCAACATGCCTTATGTTTGATGTGAGTACTGTGTTGTCATTGTTTTAGCATGAGAGGGCTACACAAGCCAAACGTTGTCCTGAATTCAAAGTCTCTGTGTTGTTTATTTTGAAAGGGAGGAGTACTTATAAAGGATGGTCTAATCCTGAGGCTTCTCCATATGTCTACAGTGGGCTCGGGTGCCTCCTGTACAGGGACCAGCTTGTCAGGTGTGTGGGCTTCAGCCAGTCTCCAGATAGAACTCAAACCCAGGAACCACACTCATGGCTACAATGTTGTCATGCTGTGTCTTCTGTGGCTCTTCTACCAAGACCAGTTCAGCAGTGAGGTAGATCTAGGGACAATAGAAATATAGATTACCTATTGTTAAGGAGAACCCACGGTCTTCAAATCCTGCCACCAGCCACGGACGAGGCTGCCTAGAGTAGATGACCAACAGACTTATCAGAGCTGTAAGCACACGTTGTTCCTGGGACAAGAGCTGTTAGGATCTGCTCAGTATTAGGTTTTACCAGTGTATGCTGAGTTCCAGGGCAAAGTTCTGTGATTACTATCCCTTGATACCTCTAGTAGATGGAGACTTGAGCTGTACTATGATGTCTAGTGTTGGAATATTGTTGGAGTAGGCAGTCCCAGGGCCACCAAGAATCATGATAAGATGGATTGAACCTAATTTATAGTATCTAGTAGTTGAACATTTTCAGGGTTGTATTCTGGCCTATAATACAGCTGGTTGAAATATAGGCATAAATTTGAGACTTCTTGGTACTGGTATTACCATGGCAGGTGTCCTTTATGGTAATTACTGTGATGCCTAAGGTTTGGGGTTTGTGGTAGAGACAGTTCTTTAGCTATTAAAGCTGTTGTATTAGGTCATGTCTGAGTGTTCTGGCTGTAGGAACCTCCAGAGGGTTTCCAAAGTTCACTGAGGGTGGCAGTCTTGTGTGTCTAGTTCACTAGTTCACATGCCGAATAGATGTAGAGGCTGCGTCTGAAAACTGCAGCCTTGATATCAGTGTCATATCTTTGTTCCTGGTGTTCTGTCTTCTTTAGGCTTAACAACAGCCTCTAAGACAAAGTCAGCTGTTAACTTTCATGTCTTCCTTCTTGGTAGTTTGTGAATTCCTGTTTCCTTATTTGAATTTGAATAAAGTGACAGATGCAGCTACTTGGCTGACTCACTATTATAGTTCTGCAGGGTTAGCCTGTGGGTGCCAGTTTAGGGGATTGGATTTTGGAACTTTACTTGGACCTTGGTTCTACCATGACGTACATGGTAGTGTTAAGTCTAAGACTTGCACCTAATTCCTTCTTTGCTCCCTAAGCAGGAGGGATCTCTCTCTGCAAGTTGGACTGTGTTGCTTCAAGTTGAAAGAGGGGTGATTTGTGCAACTCTAGACTTCCTGATACTTATTATTTATTTCCTTATACTAACTTATTTTACATTCATTAGTGTATGACAGAAGCCTTGGAACTGGAGTTACAGACAGTTGTGATGTGTTAAAGACATGTGGGTGCTGTAAATTAAACCCCGGTCCAATGGAAGAGCAGCAGGTCCTCTCAACCGTTGAGCCATTTTTCTAGCCCTCAACTTCCTGCTTTTTTTTTTTTTTTTTGGTTTTCATTTTTTTTAATTGGGTATTTATTTCATTTACACTTCCAATGCTATCCCAAAAGTTCCCCACACACTCCCCCACCCACTCCCCTAACCACCCACTCCCACTTCTTGGCCCTGGCCTTCCCCTGTACTGAGGCATATAAAGTTTGCACAACTAATGGGCCTCTCTTTCCACTGATGGCCGACTAGGCCATCTTCTGATTCATATGCAGCTAGAGACACGAGCTCGGGGGGTATTGGTTAGTTCATATTGTTGTTCCACCTATAGGATTGCAGATCCCTTCAGCTCCTTGGGTACTTTCTCTAGCTCCTCCATTGGGGGCCCTGATCCATCCAATAGCTGACTGTGAGCATCCACTTCTGTGTTTGCCAGGCCCCGGCATAGTCTCATAAGAGACAGCCATATCTGGGTCCTTTCAGCAAAATCTTGCTAGTGTATGCACTGGTGTCAGCGTTTGGAAGCTGATTATGGGATGGATCCCCGGATATGGCAGTCTCTAGATGGTCATCCTTTCGTCTCAGCTCCAAGCTTTGTCTCTGTAACTCCTTCCATGGGTGTTTTGTTCCCAATTCTAAGAAGGGGCAAAGTGTCCACACTTTGGTCTTCGTTCTTCTTGAGTTTCATGCGTTTATCAAATTGTCTTATATCTTGGGTATTCTAAATTTCTGGGCTAATACCCACTTATCAGTGAGTACATATTGTGGGAGTTCTTTTGTGATTGGGTTACCTCACTCAGGATGATGCCCTCCAGGTCCATCCATTTGCCTAGGAATTTCATAAATTCATTCTTTTTAATAGCTGAATAGTACTCCATTGTGTAAATGTACCACATTTTCTGTATTCATTCCTCTGTTGAGGGGCATCTGGGTTCTTTCCAGCTTCTGGCTATTATAAATAAGGCTGCTATGAACATAATGGAGCATGTGTCCTTCTTACCGGTTGGAACATCTTCTGGATATATGCCCAGGAGAGGTATTGCGGGATCCTCCGGTAGTACTATGTCCAACATGCATGTGTTTTTGTGTCTGAGTTATCTCACTCAGCATGATATTTTCTAGTTCCATCCATTTGTCTGCAAAATTCATGATGTCCTTGTTCTTAATAGCGAATAGTATTCCTTTGTGTAAATAAACCACATTTTCTGTATCCATTCTTTAATTGTCAAGCATCTGGATTGTTTCCAGCTTCTGGCTATCACAAATAAGGCCTCTATGAACATAGTGCAACACGTGCCTCTGGGGCATGGTGGCATTTTGGGTATATGCCCAGGAGTGATATAGCTGGGTTTTTAGGTAGATCTATTTCCAATTTTCCAAGGAACCTCCAGATTGATTTCCAGAGTGGTTGTACCAGTTTGCAATCCCACCAGCAATGGAGGAGTATTCCTCTTTCTCCACATCTTCACTAACATGTGCTGTCACCTGCGTTTTTAATCTTAGTCATTATGATTTGTAAAGCTGGAATCTCAGGGTTTTTTTGATTTGCATTTCCTTCATCACTAAGGACTTTGAACATCTCTTTAAGTGCTTCTCAGCCATTCTAGATTTCACTCTTGTGCGTACTCTGTTTAGTTCTATACCCCATTTAAAAAAATTTTTTTTTGGTGGTTAGTTTTTTGAGTTCTTTGGATATATTTTGGATATTAGCCCTCTATCAGATGTGGGGCTAGTGAATAATTTAGACAAATCTGTAGGTTGTTGATCTGTCCTATTAACTATGTCCTTTGCCTTATAGAAGCTTCCCAGTTTCATGAGGTCCCATATATCAATTCTTGATCTTAGAGCATGAACCATTGGAGTTCTGTTTAGGAAATTTCCTCATGTGCCAATGAGTTCAAGGCTCTTTCCCATTTTTCTTCAATTAGAATCACTGTATTCGGTTTTATGTTGAGATCCTTGATCCACTTGGACTTGGGCCTTGTGGAAGGTGACAAATATGGGTCTATTTTTGTTTTTCTACATACAGACTGCCATTTAGACCAGCACCATTTATTAAAGATGCTTTCTTTTGTCCATTGTATACTTTTGGTTTCTTTGTCAAAAATTAAGTATCTGTAAGTGTGTGAGTTTATTTCTGGGTCTTCAATTCTATTCCATTGCTCAAACTGTCTGTTTCTGTACCAATACTGTGTGTTTTTTTTAATCACTATTGCTCTGTAGTGCAACTTGAGGTCAGGAATGATGATTTCCCCCAGAAGTTCTTTTATTGTTAAGAATTGTTTTCACTATTCTGGGTTTTTTGTTTTTCCGGGTGAATTTGAGAATTGCTCTTTCCATGTCTTTGAAGAATTGTGTTGGGATTTTGATGGGGATTGCATTGAATTTGTAGATTGCTTTTGGTGGGATGGCCATTTTTGCTATGTTAATTCTACCAATCTATGAGCATTGGAGATCTCTCCATTTTCTGAGGTCTTTTTCAATTTCTTGAGAGAACTGAAGTTCTGACCTTACAGATCTTTCACTTGTTTGCTTATTGTTGCCCCAAGATATTTTATATTGTTTGTGACTATTATGAAGGGTTTTTCTTTAATTTCTTTCTCAGCCCATTTATCATGTGTATAAATGAAGGCTACTGATTCATTAGAGCAAATTTTATATCTAGATACTTTGCTGAAGTTGTTTATCAGCTGGAGAAGTTCTCTGGTAGAATTTTCAGGGTTACTTATGTATATTATCATAACATCTGCAAATAGTGATGTCTTGACTACTTCTTTGCCCATTTGTATCCCCTTGATCTCCTTTTGTTGTCTTACTGCTGTAGCTAGAACTTCAAGTACTATATTGAATAGATATTGGGAGAGTGAGCATCCTTGTCTTGTCCCTGATTTTAGTGGGATTGCTTCAAATATCTCTCCATTTAATTTGATATTGGCTGTGGGTTTTCTGTATTTTGATTTTATTATGTTTAGGCATGGGCCTTGAATTCCTGATCTCTCCAATACAAAATCCTTTTTCTGTGTCTAATAAGATGATCATGTGTTTTTTTCCTTTGAGTTTGTTTATACAGTGGATTACGATAATGGATTTTCATATATTGAACCAACCTTGCATCCCTCAGATGAAGCATACTTGATCGTGGTGAATGATGGTTTTGATGTGTTTTTGGATTCGGTTTGCAAAGGATTTATTGAGTATTTTTGCATCAATATTCATAAGGGAAATTGGTCTGAAGTTCTCTTTTTTGGTTGGGTCCTTGTGTGGTTAAGGTATCAGAGTAATAGTGGCTTTATAAAGTGAATTATGTAGTGTTCTTTCTCTTTCTATTTTGTGGAATAGTTTGAGGAGTATTGGTATTAGCTCCACTTTGGAGGTCTGGAGGAATTCTGCACTAAAGCCATCTGACCCTGGGTTGAAAGGTTTTTAATGACTTCTTCTGTTTTCTTAGGGGATATGGGCCCCTTTAGGTAGTTTACCTGCTCTTGATTTAACTTTGGTACATGGTATCTGTCTAGAAAATCATTCATTTAATCTAAAATTTCCAGTTTTGTTGCGTATAGGCTTTTGTAATAGGATATGATGATTTTATGAATTTTCTCCATTCTGTTTTTATGTCTCCCTTTTCATTTCTGATTTTGTTGATTTGGATACTGCCTTTGGGTCCTTTAGTTAGTTTGACTAGGAGTTTATATATCTTGTTAATTTTCTAAACAAAACAAATTAAAAAAATCCAGTTTTTGCTTTTGTTGATTCTATGTATAGTTCTCATTGTTTCTATTTGGTTGATTTCAGCTCTGAGTTTGATTACTTCTTGCCACCTACTTCTTTTTGGTGTGTTTGTTTCTTTTGTTTTAGAGCTTTTGGGTGTACTGTTCAGTTGCTAGTGTAATATCTTTCCAATTTCTTTATCAGGGCATTTAGTGCTATGAATTTTCCTCTAAGCACTGCTTTCCTTGTGTCCCTTACGTTTGGGTCTGCTGTGTCATCATTTTCATTGAATTCCAGGAAATCATTAATTTCTTTCTTTCTTTATTCCCTGACCAAGTTATCATTGAGTAGAGAGATGTTCTGTTTTCATGGGTTTGTGGGTTTTCTGTTGTTTTTGTTGTTATTGGTGGCTAGAATTTTCTGTGATGATCTAATAGGATGCATGGGATTATTTCAATCTTCTTGTATCGGTTGAGGCTTGTTTTGTGACTGATTATATGGTAAACTTTGGAAAAGGTAGCATGAGGTGCTGAGAAGAAGGTGTATTCCTTTTTTTTTTTTTTGGAAATATTCTGTAGATATCTGTTAAATCCATTTGGTTCATAAGCTCTATTAGTTTCACTGTGTCTTTGTTCAGTTTCTGTTTCAGTGACCTATTTATTGGTGAGAGTGGAGTGTTGAAGTCTACCACTATTATTGTGTGGGGTAATGTGTGTTTTGAGCTTTAATAAAGTTTCTTTTATGAATGTGTTTCCCTTGCACATGGATGTTCAGAACTGAGACTTTCTCTTGATGGATTTTTCCTTTGACGGATATGAAGTGTCCTTTTTCATCTTGCTTAATAACTTTTGTTTTAAAGTCTATTTTATTGGATATCAGAATGCCAACTCTAGCTTGTTTCTTGGGACCATTTGCTTGGAAAACTTGTTTCCAGCCTTTTACTCTGAGGTAGTATTTGTTTTTGTTATTGAGATGTATTTCTTGTATGCAGCAAAATGCTGGTTCCTGTTTGCATATGCAGTCTGTTAGCTTATGTCTTTCTTTTAGGTGAGTTGAGTCCATTGATATTGAGAGATATTAAAGGCAGATGATTGTTAGTTCCTGTTATGTTTATTGTTGTAGGTGGCATCATCTGCATGTGATTCTCTCATTTTGGTTTTGTTATGAGATGATTAATACCTTGTTTTTTATTTGGTGTATATACTATTATATGTATTGTGGCACATAATTAATTCCAAGCTCTAGGGAGGTAAAGACAGGTGGACATCTGGTAGAGGCAGGTGGATATCTGTGAGTTCCAATTTGGTCTTTGAGTTCTTGCAGATGCAGGGCTATGTAGAGAGAGCCTAACCCCAAAACAAAACAAAAACCGAAGAGGAAATAGACACATACATACAAACATACATACATACAGAGAGAGAGAGAGAGAGAGGGAGAGAGAGAGAGAGAGAGTGAGAGAGAGAGAACCACTCTGTTGCCTCTACTCCCCACAATGCTTCTAAGACCTAACCAAATTGCAGAATTAATTTTTTTAGATCAATAATGGACAATTGATTGAACTGCACTGACACGCATTATTAGACTCTTCTTTACACTTGATGACTTGGAAACTAAAAAAATAATAATATACTGCTTGCTGTCTCTTTGCTCATATCTCAAAAATTGCATCATATATATGTGTGTGTATGTGTATATATGAACATATTATAAAAATATATGATTATAAGAATACATATTCATTTTTATATAAGTTATTTGAAATGACTTAGATACAGGTTTTCAAAAAATAATGTTAACTTTCAGATAATTTGGGATTTCATTATAATTGGGTTTTGAAACTTTACAGTTTTTATCTTCAAGCCATGAGCTGGAGATGTTGACATATTGTATTAAATGAGTCAAACTGGATTTATGCTCAGTATTTAACCAAGTTCTTAGTTCATGGAGCATATTTTTAAAAATTTCTATAAAACCTTTTTCTTCTTGAACTTTGGGAGAAACATTGTCCTGTTGGATTAAAAAGTTTACTTAAACCTTAAGAAGTTACATAATGGGATGGCCATATGTTTTATGACAAGAGCTGAACAGCAGAATTACTAATCAATTATTATGATATTGAATACTTATTTTCCAAAGTGTGATTTATATAGGGGAAAGTGTTTTGTAAAGCTGTCACTCTTCACTATAGTGCCCCGAAATGCCTTGGATCCGGATTGTGTTCATTTCAGCGTTGTGAGGCCCTAATCAGCTAAGTACCATAATCCTCCTTCGAGTACATTCTTAGTTGACCTGGAGCTATCTATATACAGCCACACAGTAACAGCAGTAAAAATAGCCATGCCTTAACAGGGCTGTCACTAAAATATTGTGTGGTTTCTCCTTGAATGGATGCTATGTTGTGTGCAACTCTCAGTAGTTGAGTTTTGTAGTAAAATGATTACAAGCAAAGAGAGACTTTCGGATCATCTGATTAAGGATGGCCCCTGTGATTTTGCTAGGGTTAGAAGGATTAAGAGAAAGCACTGCCTGGCATAATGTTGATGGATTTTCATCAGTGTGATGCTTCATGCTCGACAGATGTGCATTGGTTGAACAAAGGTAAAAATAAAAATGCTAAATGTAATTGTTATGTGTAAAATATTTTCATGCTTTTTAAAAGTATAACTTGCTTTGCTAAGCTTTTTAAAAAGGAAATCTAGGCATGGAGTGTGTATGTGTCATGTTACACATGATCATATAATTTTTTAAAATTCTTGATATGCTATAGTTTAAAAGCTTTGAATTTTTACTTTAAGAACCAAATTATACCTAAACTATATAGTTAGCATTAAAGAATTTGATCATGAAGTGTTCCTTTCATTCAGTTTTTGCAGGGTCCATGTTTCACAAAGCATTTAGAAAAATGGACATATCTTTTCAGATTTTTAAATCTTTAAATTTCACCTATATATTCTGTCATTCCTAAAATGACAGTTACTAAATGCAAAAGGAAGGTGGTTGGCTTTTAATGTGGTTCAGTATATATTTATTTATAACATGGCTGTTTTTAAATGATCTTTACCATAAGAATTTTTACCGGAATAAATAGCTATTGCTAAGTTGTAGTAATATAAAATTCAAATGTATAGAATAACTCTCAGTGTCAATGAGATTCCTAAAGTTTCATATGTCATTAGTTAAGAGGTAAAAATATACAAATACTAAGGTTTATCTATTCACGTGTTCTCTCATTGCCCTTATAAATGTTTTAAAAAATCTACTGCTGTATTTTCAAAAGTTTGATGTTAATTGGTAAATATGTTCAGCATTATATGTGGTATCACTAATACAAATCACTTAAGATAGCCACTGAGTATTATAATAAAAGCAAGAAGAGTTAATAAGCAATATATAAACTGAAACTGATATTAGAACAGTAACATATTTGAAAAAAGTTACTTTTTGGCATTTTCTTATCACCATTATTTTGAAAACATGAAGTTTTAAATAGGTAGTTGATAGATTTTCTTACTCAAATTATTTTGCAAGCCATATAAGCATTTATAATGGAACATCTGGTGTATTACACAAGGAGAATATTTAGAAATAGATCGGATAGTTATTTGACCTTATCAGAAATTGTAAGCAATGACAGAAATGCTACTTGGTAAATAGGATATAGTATCTTTCAAATTTTTATTAATGGGTTCCTTTTAATATTACTTTAATATGGTAAAGGAGAAAAAGAATTCTGACCTATTTGGGTCAATAGTGAGAAGTGGGTGAGTAGATCTAAAGCTAATATAAGTATGTGTGAAATAATTCGTGATGTACTTTGTAGTTATTTTCTTGACCCAATATTGTTTAATATGTTAGAGTAACTGATAGTAGATTATTTATTTTCAAGAGTCCCCTATGGAATGTTATCTGGCTTTTGGTAGGGTTTAAACATACTGAAGTGCACATGTTGAAGTAGTTTTGTTTTAAGCAGCAGAGTCAACTGCCCTCCCAATTTAAGTTTTCACCCACCATTCCATTTTTATTTTGTTTGATAGAAATTAGCATGTATACCTGCCTCAGTGCTTCCGGCATATCACATAATCTTTAAACAGAGTGGTTGCTAGTTCACTATGAATTTAAGTTTCCTATAGAATGATTAAAAAAAGAAAACAGAGTTTTAGTCAGGGACTGTATATTAATGATTTTTCCTGTGGAAGTGAATTTTATCATTGGAGGTAAAATTTTCTTATTTGTTGTGTGTAGTTAGAATTGCCTGTTAAGACTCACTGTCTTTATACTTATTTTCAAAACTTTTGAGTTTGTTCAAGTTAGGAATAAATTGTCTTTTTTAAGAGTTCTATAATACTAAACATGATTTTAAATATTCTACTGGAAACCCTTTTATTTAAGCAAATTAACTTGGTGAAGCTTTGGTATTGTAAGACTGTAGTTTCTCAGTTCCAGAGAAGCTTGGAAGAGGCTTTAGGTTCAGCTTCTTATCAGGCACAATCGTTCTTTGGTTTCTCATCTATAGTTCAGTGTACACCATTAGTACTTACCTAATATATGTTTGTTAGAATAATCTGAGTCAAGGTGTATAATCCAAATCTCTCTCTTATTTGAAAATACAGATGCTCCAAGATTAGAATTCTGCCAAGGTGCAATAACTGTAACTGAGAAATTCTGATTCAGTAACGACAGTATAATGTTCTTACTATGATATTTTTTCCTTTAGACATTTGTATAAAAATAATGTCAAAAGTAAATTGAGTGGTATATAGCATGTACTTTCATGACACGTGTGCACCCACAGGTGCCCACACACATGGTGTTGTATAGCAATCTATAAATTATAATATTATAGTATTCTTAAGCTATGTCTTTCATGGGAAGAAGACCTAAAGATCTGCTTGAATTTATCCACCCATTTGGCAGTGAATCAGTGAAGTCTAATTTTTAAAAATGTCTTCTCATAGTATTTTTCTTTGGTTTCTAGAAAACGAAGTCCATCAGTGTCCAGGGATCAAAATCGAAGATACGAGCAAAGTGAAGAAAGAGAGGACTACTCACAGTATGTTCCTTCAGATGGTACAATGCCAAGATCTCCTTCGGATTATGCTGATAGACGATCTCAGCGTGAGCCTCAATTTTATGAAGAACCTGGTCATTTAAATTACAGGGATTCTAACAGGAGAGGCCATAGACATTCCAAAGAGTATATTGTGGATGATGAAGATGTGGAGAGCAGAGATGAATATGAAAGACAAAGGAGAGAGGAGGAATACCAGGCACGCTACAGAAGTGATCCAAATCTGGCCCGGTATCCCGTAAAGCCACAACCCTACGAAGAACAAATGCGCATCCACGCTGAGGTGTCCAGGGCACGACATGAGAGAAGGCACAGTGATGTTTCTTTGGCAAACGCTGAACTAGAAGATTCCAGGATTTCTCTGCTAAGGATGGATAGACCATCAAGGCAAAGATCTGTATCTGAACGTAGAGCTGCAATGGAAAACCAACGATCGTATTCAATGGAAAGAACTCGAGAGGCTCAGGGACAAAGTTCTTATCCACAAAGGACCTCAAATCATAGTCCTCCCACCCCTCGGCGGAGCCCTATACCGCTTGATAGACCAGACATGAGGCGCGCTGACTCCCTACGGAAACAGCACCACTTAGATCCCAGCTCTGCTGTGAGGAAAACGAAGCGAGAAAAAATGGAAACCATGTTAAGGAATGATTCTTTGAGTTCAGACCAGTCCGAGTCAGTGAGGCCGCCCCCACCAAGGCCTCATAAATCCAAGAAAGGAGGTAAAATGCGCCAGGTTTCACTGAGCAGCTCGGAGGAGGAGCTGGCATCCACACCTGAGTATACAAGCTGTGATGATGTGGAGCTGGAAAGCGAGAGTGTGAGTGAGAAAGGTAAGCGCTCCTGCCGCACCGCCCATGGCTGACCCTGCCTGCCAGGGCTTGCTTTCCCTCATAAATGGCTCAGCGAACACTTAATAGCTGCTTCCGCTTGTAGTTCAAGAATTCTAAAAGTGTTGGCCATGGTAGAAAAATTCTATATTGCAAGACATTTTTATATCCTTGTATAAAAACAAACAATGCTTTAAAGATTGCTTTTTTGCTTTTTTACTGAGGGTTTCTACATCCTTAGATGTCATAGCATAGTTACACATACTTAATAGTTCTAGTTTTGAAAATAACAATTTTACATTTCTCTGAAAAACTAGGAATGCGTTTGAAATAGAACATTTGAAACATTGCTCAGGTATTTGAAGGAATGAAATTTCACTATATCCCTTTCCTGAGAAAGAATTGCTGTTATGCTTAGGTTTCAACCTTTTCTCTCAATGTAGAGTCTTCAAATTTATAAATTTAATATCACACTGTATCCTTTTGTATCCCTTTTCAATTGCTATCATTGTATCATTACTTTCAATCATTTAATATTCTTTAGAAATTTAAATGACTACACTGTTGTTCTATCATAGGAATCTATCACTAACTAAATATTTCTTTGAAGTATAGAAATTTCTTTTCAATGCTTATTTTTATGTATAATTTTGCCTATACATATCTGATTGTGTGTATATGTGTGTATGTTTGAAGTTTGAAGTTTTATAGCTTTAATTCATATTTTAGAGTTGCTTTCCAGAAAGGTTAACATTTTTTTTTCACTCTTATCCTGGATGCTTGAACTTTTGGATTCATAGCACCAATTTTTTTGTCTATTGAAAAGGCCTCAAAAATACTGTTTATCTCATGATCTGAATGTTACATAGTTCCATTGTGATATGGATGTGTAACATTCATCATCTCACAAGTTATCCCTCGCCCCTTGATTCTCTCTGTTCACTTCCTTCTGGATTTTTAATAGTTTTCTTTTATCAATTTATAAAAATTGTTTTAAAATAAGATTTTCCCATCTAACTATTATTTCATTAACTTTATTTCTTATTTAGATGCTGGTCTATTAATTTTTTTGATCATTTGGGAGTAGCATGCTTAGTACAGCTACAATTTTCTTTGTTTGTTTTTATTCTCATTATGCCCATCCTTAGATACTTTCTTATTCATCTTCAAATCTATTAAATAGTTAGCTATATATTTTCTTTTTAAAATTATTTTTAGCCATTAACCTGTGTTTTTTTCTGGAATTTATTTTGCTATATGGTAAATATATCAGACTGGTGAGTATACATGAATTTTTCATGTCAGCCCCTGCTTCTCCTTTCTCCTAATTTGTCATGTTTGATAGTCAGTCCTTTTCTTTTTTATTTTATTTTTTTTGATATAATCAACTGTAATAAGCAGAGGAATTCAGGAAGTCATGCAGATTAAAATTAATATAGTGATTTATTCTATAGCATAGCCACCTGACAGAAAATACAAATCAGAATGTGTTCCTAAATAACACCTAGAATAATGGAGTTAAAAAATTAATTGTCAAGATATGATGGCACTTGCAGGGAAAATGATATAGTTTTCCTCATAACAAAGGAAAATATGAATAGAGGCTTATTTTTTTATTTCTATGTAGGAAGACTAAATACTATAATGAAATGTGCCACACAGTGCAATAAAGTTAGTAATGGCCACAGTACCAATAGGATTCTTACAATACGTTATTTTATAAAGTTAATAGCTATAAAAAGAATAGCTAAGAATTGAGAAGGGTAATTCACTTGACCACATACTAACAACATAAAAATAATTGCAAGTGTGGCCTGACAGAAAACTTAATAGTTACTAGTGGAATTTAGTATAGTGTATTTTAAAAGTCATGATTAATAATACCTCATGTCACTACTGTTCAAAAGAGGACATAAAGTTTAAGAAAGTGAATGAAGGAAATGCACGCGCAATGAAAAAATTCAGCTACAGCTCTATTTCACTTCCAGCTGTGAACCAGGAGAATATGCAGTTCATAGAAACACAGCTTCTAAAAGAGAACTGGAGGTCTCCATCAGTTTTTAAAGAACATGTAGAAATTTTATGCTTTAAAAGAAAATAGTCTTTAAGCATATTTAATAATGATAATTTTTTATATTTGGGTGGGGTATATATTAGATACTAATAGATCAAAACTAACAGTAATTTTAGGTGTTTTTTTTATATTACATCTGTTAGATAATTTATGTATTCTTTGCTAAAATAATGCCTTCATAAACAGAACAAGAATATATTTTCACAAAACTCATAGAAGTATATCATGTAATGCCTGAAAGATTTCTATGTGGTAGCCGTATAGTAGTAATTTTTGTCCTAAGGTTCTACATTAATGACATTACAAACTCCCATAAATTTTTGTGTTTGTTAAACTTACACCTGATACTGATGGGCACAAGTACAACATGCACCTTATGTAGAGAGAAACTCCATGTCACTAGTGTGCATATTCTTCTCTAAGTCGAACTCCTGGTGCCCACACTTTTACAGGGTCCTACTTGTTGTCTGTCTAATAATTTGTTTCACAGAGATAAATTTTTGCTAATATACAAGCCCTAGGCACAATCACACTTTCAAATTTGGAGGAAGAAATATAAATTCTGTAATTTTTTTCCTGGGCTTATTCTTCAGTAGGAGTAGAGTAGCAGGAAGAAAGGCAGCTGCTGAGCCTGGAGATTTCAGAGAGGACTCTTGTATCCTGTCTCAACTGTGCATCATTATGATAACACTTTTATTTATGAAAAGGTCTAAAGTCTAGAAGGGATTTATAAACACAACCTCACCTTCTAATTCATAGCCATTCTTGGTGTTTAACTAATGCGTTGCACTTTCCCTTATAATTAAAGTAATTTTATCAGCAGCCTTTGAACATACACTTTTTTCTTAGACAATTTTGAGATGTTGTTCTGATGAAGATCAATGAAATTTTCAAACATAATCATCCTTTTGTTTTGTCTAGTATAAATAATTTCAAAGAAAGTGTTTAACATCAGTCAGTCTTGCCATTGTCTTTGCTTTTTGTCCTTCTCATTTTTTAAATACACTGATCTCAGATCTTTGCAAGGCAAATTTGAACCAAGTAGCCCAGTTTAAACTTATCTAATAATGAACATGTAGCATAAACTACATCATTGCAGAGAACTTCTTCTGAACCCTGATTATGTGTCTACTGCATAGAAGATATTCTTGCTGTTTTAATAATAAAGGCTCATCTTTCAGCTCAAAACAAGCTTTAATTTTTTAAAAATTTGCTTTCCTTTTGATTGGCCTGTCTCTCTGTCAGTCTGCCTTTCATTCATTCCCTTCCTTCCTTCCTTCCTTCCTTCCTTCCTTCCTTCCTTCCTTTCTTCTCTCTCTCTCTTTTCATTTCCTCCCTCCCTTCATTTAACAATGTCTTAGAGACATTATTAGATCATTCATTGATGCTTTTGACATTAATTTGCTGCTTGGGTTAGATGACACTAGTTTGAATACATAGAATTTCACTCATTTATAATCATTGTTATTTTGCTTATATTTTATTATGATGCTAACAATAACTTGTGTGTGGTTGTTTATTTATTTAAAAATGAAAGGGAGCTTTAAGAGGAAGACCATCTCTTTCTCAGCCTAAGAGATTCAGTCATGGGTGTGCCATTCACTGAATATACATACAATCTTGTTCTGCCTTTTAGAACACTCTAGGTGGGGACTGGAGCCATGGCTCAGCAGTTCCTGCAGATAATCTCAGTCAGTTCCCAGCATTCATGTGGTGGCTGACAATAATTTGTAAATCTAGTTCTAAGATATCTGATGCCCTCTTCTGCCTTTGCTGACACTAAGTATATATGCACACTTAGTTCTAAGTCCTTAATAATAGCATACTTTTTGGAATTTGGTTACTGAAGAAACAAAATTAAACTATATAAACACACATATGATAGTTAACAAGTAGCAGGTATTCTGATAAATTTTAGATTACTTATTTAATGTTCTGTAGAAGTCAATAATTCTACAAGGTGATTCTTCAGGGTTTTGGATAAATATGTAATTATGGTTATGTGGATTGTGTTGGTTTTACCTATTACAGGATCTGCCCTGTGTTAAATCTCCTCATTGCTATTTAAGAAGGATACATTGTTTTTAGTTGGTGAGGTATATTTGAGCTATAATTCAATGCCTCAGTAAATGTAAAGCATCTATTTCTCATTTTTCTGCCAAGAACTTTTTCCGTGCCTATTATTTAGAAGGTGTTGGATTGGATCCAGTGGAGAATGTAGAGGTAAATAGCATTCTTTCTCACCTCAAGAAATTAAGAATGAAATTCCTAGATATGTAGACTTCCAAAGAGTCATTCATTCTATATTCTTAATTTTTTGTGCACCATTTGTTTTAGAACACTAATCTTTTATTTTAGCTTAATGTGGTATACTAACCTTTCAGAATTTTAAATTAATTACCTGCCCTATTTGTGTTCATCTAAGTAATTATAAGCTGATTAAAATAAAGCTTTAATGCTCTTGCCATAGTGTTCCTGAATTTACCCATTTAATGTCTTAAAGTTTGAATTTTTTTCATAAACTTTACAATGTACTTTTTGTTATTTTTATTTCCTGCTTTAATCATCACCATCACTCGTCGGTCCTAGACAGTTGTGTGTTTTATGAGACGGTCTCATGTCCTGAAGTGTTTCACAGCATCCCTAGTCTCTGGCTCCTAGGTGCCAATCACACTCCAGGCCACGGTGACAACCATAGTATGGCTAGGTACTACCAGTCATCCCTTTTGGAGCAGAATCCAGATCTTCATTCCCTACCTCTATTGCCTGCCCTTCACTTCCCTTCCTCAGTTCTCTTTATTGAGATGCTCACAACTAATACCTATTTAAAAAAAAATAAAGAAAAAATTGAGCAGAGCAGAAAATATCACGTAAATTCACATATAAGGATAGTGGTCCAGTAAATGCTTGTTATATGTGTTTGTGTGAGTTTGTGCATGCATGTTCTCTAATTTGACCATATAAAGTTGCATAATCAGCCCTTGATTTTTTTCCAAGGAATTATTCTAGGACACCCCCCCCCATCAGACACCCTAATATGCAAATGCTTAATTGTTTCTGAATCTAGAATGATGATACTTGCATATAACCTGTGCACATCATGCTGTGCCTCTTACATCTCGAAACATACAATGCATATGTGTTTACAGAGTGTTATACTTTTTTATGGTGAATAGTGACAAGGACATATGTCAGTATGTGCTCGTGGCAGCCACAATCAAAAGTATTTTAAATTTTAGTTATTTGTTTTTGTTATTGAAATCTAGCAATACCAAGCTGTTTCACACGTGGATGACTGTCAGGCCACCTAACCCTTCTGTTAGAACCTTGTGACTGACTTGGTGCCATGGTTCCTATCACTCTCGTTTATACCTAGAGTCAGGTTTAGAACTGATGTTTGAATACTAATTGATGTAGGTTCTATTCTCTCTTTATTAAATTTATCTTAATCATAATGTGGCATATTTTCAACTTCATTATATAGTTATATTATTAATCATTCTCCTAACTGCACAAGGATATCCTTGGGAAGCACTTGTTTCAGTATGGAATGGTGTAGCTTTCTTTGCAGGACTTATGCTACTGATTTTTAGCTGTTTCTTTTTATTTTATGTTAATAAAGGTGGAAAGATTTTATATTTTGGAGACCAGGCCTTTCAGAAAGAAGCAAGTGTTTTTAGAAAAATAAATCAAATACAAAAGATGTTAGCTTTATATTAGTCTCAGTTTAGGCCTCATTATCAACTGTGAAATGTATCCTCTTGTATAATCTCAGTTTTAAAAGTTTTTAGTGGGTCGACTATATATTCATAAAACATGGCTACTAAAAGGTTGATATATACTAATAAATTAAAGAAAGCATTAATTTATGATACCTGAGATAATTAAGCATATAAGGGTGTCTAAACTATGAAGACTCAAAACTCTTTGTGGAATTTTTAATAATTAGACTTTTCCAATTTATGCATAGCTATTTTCTAAAGACCTATACAAGAGAAATGGTTTTAGAAGTCAAAGACCTTGCCATGTGTATTAATTTTGTTGGCAAATAATTTTATGCAAAGTACTTATATCAGTTGTAATGTTAATAGAGGACTTTGACTTTTGAATATATAGACTCAGTCATAGTAAACACATGTGCACATTCACACACACAGTTATGCTCCTCTTGTATTAGGTGGCATTATGAAATTACTCTGTCAAGTTTTTAAAAAGTATATGTGAAATCAAGTCCAATATCTATTATGAAAATCCTTTTAAAATGTGACTTTATGTGTAGTGGTGTTTGCCTGGTGTTATGTCTGTCCCTTTAAAATATGACTTTATGTGTAGTGGTGTTTGCCTGGTCTTATGTCTGTCCTTGTAAAATGCGAATTTATGTGTATTAGTGTTTTCCTGGTGTTATGTCTGTCCTTGTAAATTGCAATTTTACATGTGCTGGTGTTTTCTGGTGTTATGTCTGTCCTTGTAAATTGTGACTTTATGTGTATTAGAGGTTTCCTGAACATGTGTGTTTGGTAAATACAGAAAACAGAAAAGCTCGTGGATTGTCTGGAACTAGAGTTACAATTTTGAGAACCATGTGGGTGCTGGGCATCAAACCTAGGTCCTTTAGAAGAGTAGCCAGTGCTCTTAACTTCTGAGACATCTCTCCAGCCCCACCCCCAAATGTTCTTGACATTCCATGTTTGTCATCATTTAATGGGTAACAATGTTCCCATTCTAATGGTGTATAATGCAATGGCCACTGTTTTTAATTGTTGATCAGAATATGTAAAGGTGGCTTGCAAGTCCTTCCCAGATAGGCTTCCCATCCCAGCTGCTTACTTAGTAAGCCAGCAAAGCGAATGTCTGCAAGCACCTTCAGTAGCAGCGTGACGATACACAGTGATAGCTCACCTCCTTAGGATCAAGTCCCAAGTCCCATGAACAGAGTGGAAGACCAGGATAGGGAGTATCAAAGCCACTTAGAGTCATTCGTCTTCCTATGTCCAGTAGCCTGGATGCAATACCATGGGGTAACATTTGAAAACAAATGACCTTAATAATATCTCCTGTGGAGAACTGTTTATTACTTGATTTATGTGGGAGTTTCCCCATATGCTAACTTCATTCTACAGAAAAGTTTTAGCTTTAATTCTCAAAATACTGTGCTTGAGAAACATCATCAGAGGGTTTATGTGTTTGAAAATCATGTTATGTCACCCTTCCAGCAAGGCATATTGTCTTTGCTACCTGAAGAAAAGAGGAACTCAACTCAGCAGTCAAGAAATCTATATAGTGTGGGTGATTTGGTCCTTCTTAGAAGGAGAACAAAATATTCACAGGAGCAAAAATGGAGATAAAGTGTACAGCAGAGACTAAAGGAAAGGCTACTCAGAGACTGTCTTACCTGGGGCTTCATCCCATATACAGTTACCAAACCCAGACACTATTGTGGATGCCAAGAAGTGCATGCTGAAAGGAGCCTGATATAGCTGTCTCCTGAGAGGCCCTGCCAGAGCCTGACAAATAAGAGGCCAACAGATGTTCGCAGCCAACCATTGTACTGAGTCTGGGGTCCCTAACAGAGGAGTTAGAGAAAGGACTGAAGGAGTTGAAGGGGTTTGCAACCCCATAGGAAGAACAACAATATCAACCAACCAGACCCCCCAGAGCTCCCAGGGACTAAGCCATCAACCAAGGAGTACACGTGGCTCCAGCTGCATATGTAGCAAAGGATGGCCTTGTTAATGGAAGGAGAGGTCCTTGATCCTATGAAGGCTCAAGAGATGCTCTAGTGTAGGGGAATCGAGTGTGGGGAGATGGGAGTGTGTGGGTGGGTGGAGGAACACCCTCATAGGTGGGTGGAGGAACACCCTCATAGAAGAAGCAGTGGGAGGGAGGGAAACAAAGAAAGGGGATAACATTTGAAGAAGCAAGGGGAGGGAGGGAAACAAAGAAAGGGGATAACATTAGAAGAAGCAGGGGGAGGGAGGGGAACAAAGAAAGGGGATAACATTTGAAATGTAAATAAAGAAAGTATCCAATTTAAGAAAAAACATTAAAAAAAATCTAACTACAATCAGTTTAGAGTTTTCCAATACTCTTTTACCTGGAACCTTTTAAATTTATGAAGCTCATTAACATTTTATGAAACCTAAGTTGTATGGACCATATATTGGGAAATTCCATCATTTATACTGAGAAATTAATGAGAATAAATTACTTATATGAGAACTAAGATTGAAGAGAGGGCATGGGGATGTTGTTTCATGAGGAAGATAATACCATCAACATCAATAGTGTTCAATGAATGTTTATGATTATTATCCCATTTCACCCTGTAACAATCTGCATGATGGAACAATTAATTTCCTTTTATATAAATGATAAAATGACACCCAGTGTGTTAAGTGATTTGCTGAAACACAAAACTAATGAAGGGCAGAGTCATGTCAGTACTTTAACATCGTTATTCTAGCTCCAGTTTGAAACCCTGGCATAAAATGCTATAATTTCTGTAACATTATTATTTTAAAAATAATGCCGAATTGAATTGAAGAGTGCCATAGTGCACTAAATGACTTACATTTAAAACTCTTATTAACCTAATTACAGCCAGTGATACAATATTTTTAATAAGCTCTTGCCTTAGTTTAATGATTATAAGAAAAATCATTGTAAGATGATCACACTTTTCCTCTCAATGTTTAAAATACAAACAATTGGCTAGTTTATATTTTCTAGAAAGGTAAATGAATGGAAAAAAATCTTAGTCTAAGGTTTCAGTCCTTTAATTACTCATACCCCTATCATTTTCACACTAGCAGAACTATTTGCTATCATACTGATTTGGGATTTGGTATGCTTACAATGTAACTTCCTAACCAAACCACGCATCTTCTTCACAAGCACGGTATCATTTCATCAAGTACTGCCAGCCATGGGTGATGGCTGTCTGAAGGACAGCAAAATCTTACCTTAACTTTTCCAGCAAAGTAATCATTGGCATGGAGGAAATTGCTAGCATGGAACACTGGGAGCCTGTGTGCCCTGCACTCGTTTCCTTCAGCGTTGACAGCCTGTCTCCAAAGGATGAAACAGACCGTGTGTCTGTAGTACCTTCCTCCTTTTCTGTCATGGATAGGTCCCAAAAGTCCTAGTGGACTCCTGTACCCATAGACAGTACCTAGCTCTGTAGTATACCATTTATCATCATATGCATATCTATAGAGAATAATGTATAAATTTAGCAAAACAAGATATTAGGAATTATCACAACTAATAATAAGATAGTCTATAAGTAATTCTGTGATATATGTAATGCAGTGTCTCTCACTAGTCCCTTTGATTTTTTGCCTGACTCAGAACAGAAATTTAAAACTTAGAGCCTTTTTTGTTTAGTTTTGAACTTCCACTAACAAATTTGGACTATGGTTGATTGTCCTACAGTGGTCACTCTAATGCTCCAGAGAGACATAACATTAATCGCCATAATTCCTACCTGTGCCAACACTAAGAAGACTTCAAATGACAACATACATGTGATTTCATTTATAAAACATTATCTTCTGACAATGTGGGATTTGTTTTTCCATTTAGCATTAATGCCTTTCAACACGTTTCAAATGTCAATAGTCCCCCCCCTCCCCATTCAGTAGTCTTCCTGTTCAAGTAATTATTACAGCATCCCGTGATGTCCACATGTCAGTTTGTTTAGCTGTTGCCTGTTGTAGAATGTTTTTGTTATTTCAGTTTGGGAATTATATTCTCTTTGGTGACTGTTTTCTATGTATAAGGCAGCCTTTACTGTTGAGTATCTTAGCTTTTGGCTTCATGCTGTACTTCACTTTGATCAAATTCCATCTATTCATCACTCTTAAGCTTTAAAAATATATTTTCACTATCAGTATATAAATTGTTAGGGTCATTTGATTTTCTTCTTTGATTTATATACACTGATTTTTTTCAAACATCTAAGTATACTCTGTTTTCCTGACACAAACTTTGCTTGGTCATGGTCCTTTTATTTGTATTTTGTTAGGCATTTCCATGTCCATAGTTAAATGTATTGTTTCACTTTTTTAAAAAAAATCTTTTCCATTTGTATTTTTTATTACTGATGTTTTTCTTATATTTCCATGACTTAGTTGAACATTTTCAAAGATTGTATTTTAATTTTTCTATAGTTATTCTTTTTCATGATTTTTCTAATTGATTGCTTTAGCTAATATATTTCATGTGTGCATTTTGCATAATACTAGCATTATAGTTAACAAGTTAGAAATAAATACAGAAACCTTTCACTCTTATGTTTTTCTATCTCCTCTTAAATATTTTTGTAGTTGTGTTGAAAATAAAAAAATAAATATTGTATATCTTGAACTTTCAATATCTAAACTGATTTAGAAAACAAAATTTGATTGTATTTATCCATATTTTTACTTACCATGTTTCCTATTCCTTTCTAATATTAAGGCTTCTTGTCTTTTCATTTCTCTGTGTCCTTAGCTAGTCTTCCTTTAGCCATTCTTTTAGAGTTCGCCTGCTGGTTCACACCTACTTAGCCTCCTTTTCTTTGAGAATGTTGTTCACTCTTGAGAGATAATTTCATCGTATTTATAACCTAGGCTAACTTCTTTATTATTAATTTTATTTTCTTACAGTCCAGTTGTTACCCGCCTCCTGGTCCACCCTCCCACAGTTCCTCATCCCATTCTTCCTCCCCCTGTCTCCAAGAGGTAGTCCTCACCCTCAACTACCCAGTACCCCCTCCAGACCTCCCCACTCCCTGGGGACTCTCCAGGGTTAGGCTCTTCTCTCACTGAGGCCAGACCTGGCAGTCCTCTGCTATATGTATCGGGGCACTCATATCAGCTGCTGTATGCTGCCTGGTTGGTGGCTCAGTGTCTGGGAGATCTCAGGGGTCCAGGTTAGTTGAGATGCTGATCTTCCTATGGTCTTCCTCAGCTTTTTCCAGGCTTTTTACAATTCAACCACAGGGGTCCCCGGCTTCTACCCACTGGTTTGACAGTAAAAAACTTCTGTTGTGTGGCTCCCTGTATCCTCCCAAGTTCTGATGCAACATTTGCTGTCATTCAGTGTAATTCTTTTCTATTTCCTGTACTTTTTGGTGTGTTATAATATTTAGTTTTCATCTTTTAGTTTTGTTAAGATATATATTTGTTGGGTTGTGCATTCTTCTAGTTTAAACGTATGTAACATCTTGACTGTAGACTTCCATCTTTTTAGCATAAGACTTTTTCTGCTCTAACCTTCTAGGACTTTTTCAGCAGGGTCATTCAAGAGTTAATATTAAATCGTGACTACTACTGTCTCCATACTGCTAATTGTGATAAGTTAAACATCTTTCTATGCTTGATGATATTTTATTTAATTTTCAAAATGACATTAGCTTTTACTATGTTAATCAATGCTTTTCAGTGTCAGGCACGTTGTACTCTCTCACCCCCTTTTTTCATCAATAGGGTGTTTTTCTTTGTTTTCAAATAGTTTAAAGTGCTAACTACTAAATTTAGAGAGTACAGGCCTTACTTCTGGTAATCATGTAGTTTGAAATCAGGGAAGAGAGAGGCTGTGAACTGAATGGATTCTCTTACCTTCATGGTTTTTGATGTATAGGCTTAACTATTTACGTTCTTTAGCCAAGAAACATATAGATGCTTTCTCATGAAACTATTGTGTATCCTGAAAAAAATAACACATTTCTAATGTATAAACACTTTAAGGCTCTTGTTTAGACCATACAGGGGCATAAACACACAACAGACTGCTTACCTCCATTTGTCAGTGTGCAGTACTGGAATTCTAATTTTTATTTGTGCTATAAACATATGTGAGAAGCACAAGAAAACAAAAGAACAAAATGGCAGTGAAAGGGAAAAAGACTGAGTAAAAGACTTGAAGCTCTTTTTATACATTTTATTCCATGTGCATTAGACTTTACAGTTCTGTTTGTTTTCACAAACAGATTTTAAGAGATAATTGTCTCCCGTCTCTGGGCTGTATGTGTGTGTGCTCTAAGATAGCTATGAATAAGCTCCAACACAATTGTAGCCTACAGTATCACGTTACCATGCCAAAACATTATACATGCATTAAACGTTAATTACATACATTAAAACATTATACATACATTAAACATAATTATTTGGAAATCCTGTTAAAACAGATTTCTAGGCCTCACCAATTCTTTTTAATTTACTGGATCTACAGTGGTACCCAATGCATGATTTCTAATGTGTTTTCAGACTCTACAGCTGCTTTTCTGGCCACTTTAAATGTCTTTATTGCTGATATTCCCATTTGAATAACTTATAGACCTTAAAATTCATACAGGTCAACCACTGTTTAATAAATTCCAAAAGATCCAAGACGCATGTTTAAAAAGCAATTTGCTATGAAGTTCTTCATAGTCAATGATATTTCAGAGTCTATAAAATAACTTACTACCATATCTTCTCTAACAACAACAAAAAAGGTTCTTCTTGTATAGTTTTGTCATCTCAAAAGTTGTGCTTCTTTATTCAGTTCTTTAACCAGAAATCTGAATGCTAACCTTAACTATTCACTATGTTGATAGTGAAATTTCACAGTTCTCTTTTTTCTTGTGTTAGCTAATGTCATTACCTTTGTGTAGGTTATAGTCACCTTATATTTCCTAATGGTTATTGAAAATACCTTTAGCTTTTGGTTTCTAACCCAGATTATAGAATCTAGATTCAGCTTTTGTAAGTGTAAGTCAGATTCTGTCAGGTTTCACTTAATGTTTGACAAAGGTAATCTTTACTAGAGAATAAAGGATCCAAGTGGGCTCCGCTGTGAGGCGTCGCCATTCCTACACAGCACCCTATGCTCCATTCCCTTTGCTTAGGCTTGTTGGCATGCCTCCGCCCCCACTTTTGTTGTTGGTAGTGATGATGGTGATTTTTTTTTACAGTATCTATCTAACTATAATGCTCTGTTCCATATGTCTATCTCTTTCTCTTTACTTGCCTAGTTTCACATCGTTCAGTCCCCATCTCAAATATCATTACTGTGAAGCTGTGTGGTGACTCTCAAATCACATTAGAGTTCATGTCTTCTCATAGTCCTTTGTTCTCTCCTCTGACACACTAATTTGTTGTGTCTCTCCCCACACTTTGTAAACATGTTTCTGTGTTGACCTCTACGTTATTGCTTAGCACAATATAGAACAAATGGAAGGTATTCCGTAAATATTTTTAAATTAATAAAAACAATAATAGTGTTTAAAATATGTGCATACCTATTCTGAAAAGAAGTCCTTTTTGAAAAAATTAAGTGTGGAAAATAGATTTTACAAGTTGCCATCATGTATCATGTAAATTGTCTACTAAAACTGCAATAGTGTAATTTCTTAAATGATAAACTGGATTAATGAAATATTAAATAATTCATGTTATATAAGTAAAATTTGTTGTTTTTACTCTTCCTTTCTACTGATAGAAATTGAATGATACTTTTGGTCATTCTCACAGAAAATGTGTTGTGTTATTTTTTTTTTTAACCACTTAAATTTTTGAGGAGTTGTCATCATTATAAAAATTATCATATTTCATTCCAGGCACAATATCTAATTATTTGGCTTGAAGATAGTAGTTATTGCTGAGCCACAGCTTAATTTTCAAATGTTTACCAGTCTTTTGAGGAAAAACCTCATGGCTTTAGACCAGCATGGAAAAACAAATTAGCTCAAAACTAGACACAGTGGATCAGTTTTTGTCTTAATCAGCTTATCCAACCATTTTTATTTCTACTTTTGCTTATTATTAGCAAAAAATATTCTGTTTTCTAAAACGCTGCCAAGGCTTTTGTTCTGTACATCTGTCTAGACTACAAAAGCCTTATATTTTCCATTTTATAAATTCTATTTGAAATCATAGCTTTTTCCTGATATCTAATGAGTACTACAGATAAAGTTCTTGAAAGCAGACAGGATCCCACAGTTTAAAATGTTGATAATTTCTCTGTCTGTCCTTTCCCATTGTCTCCTTGATTGCATTCTTGCCTGCCCGGCTCCCAGGAGACATGGAGTACAGCTGGTTGGAGCAAGCGTCTTGGCATAGCAGTGAGGCGTCCCCAATGTCTTTGGTGAGACGTGTGGGGCCTTACTACTTAATTCCTGTTATCATCTCACTCTCCTTTTTATTTACACCTTTGCATGTTTTCTTTTTTTGTATCTTTTTTATTTTATCTCACACTTGTAGGGGACAGTCAAAAGGGAAAAAGAAAAACTAGTGAGCAGGGAGTTTTGTCGGATTCTAACACCAGGTCTGAGAGACAAAAGAAAAGGATGTACTATGGTGGCCACTCTTTGGAAGAGGATTTGGAATGGTCTGAGCCTCAGATTAAGGACTCTGGGGTAGATACCTGTAGTAGCACAACCCTTAACGAGGAGCATAGCCATAGTGATAAGGTACTGAGCTTGTGGAGCCTGCCTTCTAACCTGCTCATTTGGTCTTCCTTTGTTTGCTCTCTGTCACTCATTAAAACAGGACATAATGAAAGGACAGGGCATTTCAAGAGTCAATGTAGCATTCTCTTAAGGTGCAGAAAAGAAAAACAAAACAACTCAACCAAAAAGCCAAAAAGCAGTTTGCTTGCTTTGCTGTTCTTGTTAATAGACAGCACACCCAAAACTAAGGAAATGAAAATAAACCTCAGGAACAAAGGAATGCTTTGTATACAGCTGAATAAGAGAATTTTCAATGTTGTTATAAACAATAAATAAATATTTTTTGGATTGGCTTATTTTAATACTTACATATATTTTCCTTGGGATGAAAAATCAAATTATTAGTCGTCTGAATCCCAGGCAAAAGGGAGATAATCGGGTCTGTTGCACAGAAAATGTTGTTTTTCTTTTTTCCCTTTCACTGTCGTTTTGTTCTTTTGTTTTCTTGTCATTCTGATGTAGTATTAACTAGTCGTAGATCCATTACCATCTGCTTTCATAGTTATTATTTTATTTGCTTTTAGTATAGCAAAAAATAATTTTTTACCATATAGATGTGATTGCCTAGAATTTGTCTTTTGCCTGCTAAATTTTGCATGGAGTTATGCATGCTACTTTTAGGTAACCATGGAATTACTATGATTACACAAATCATTTACTTTGTAGCTTACCATATTATTCGTGATGAATTAGTCTGTCATTTATAAAGACATAATTCTGAACCCAAGAAAGAAATAAGGTGGTAATAGTATTGTTATTTATCTATAATTGTCTTTGAATTACCTATATTAAAAGTAATTTAATGAATAGATAAAAAATCTAAAACAACCAATAACCTTGTTCCAGGTGTGGTGGCCTTTATGTCATTGCTGCAAAGGCATATGAATCCTTTTTTTTTTTTTTTTTTTTTTGTGGTCTAAATAATCTAATGATGCATGTGAAGTTCATAGAAAAATAAGAACAAGCCAAATCCAAAAGAATTAAAATCAACTTCAGAATATGAATTGATGAAATGGAGACAAAAATAATACGAGGACCAATGTAACTGTCTTAGTTTGGAATTCTTAGCTGTGAATAGCCGCCATGACCAAGGCAACTCTTATAAAGGACAATACTTATTTAGAGCTGGCTTACAGCTTCAGGAGTTCAGACCATTATCACCAGTGGAACGCTATGGCAGCATCCAGGCAGGCATGAAGCAGGAGAAGATGAGAGTTTTATCCTTACAGATTCAAAGACAGGCATAGGTTACATAGTGAGGTCAAGGGCAGGTTGGGCTATGTAGCAAAATATGATTTTCCCCATCAAGAAAATCAAGGAAATTTAATGAAGGAAGAAACGTAATTTGTTCATCTTTGAGTACATCCTGTTTCTACTATGCAAATTCGGATGGAAGGTAGTAGAAATTTATGTAGTTTTGTGAATTTTCATGTTCATTGTGAGTTTAGATTTCATGTTTTGATGTTCCCCCTTTAATTTTAACTAGGGTAAGAATATTTCAAAACTGTCCAAAAGTGTTTGAAGAAGAAAGTGTCACTTTTTAATGAGATCAACTAAGTAGATTTTTATTGTATCAATTTTTTATGCCTGTGAGGTTTTAACTAGTCTTCAGCAAGTTGAGCTTTCACATATTTTAAAGAAAATTTCAGAGCTATTATGTTTTAGTATTGTGGTAGATAACAGGATTTGCTTTGATCGGATCTTAAAACCTTGAATTCATAAAATCTGGGTTATAAAACTAATGTAGTAAATTCTTAAGTTAGTAATTTGAAATGTAAACTGGTTTGTGTAATCATAATACTTGAGAATTCTGAAATTTAGAGATATTGTTCAAGCATTGTAATTTGTTATAAAATTAATTTTTCTTATTGTTGATATTGTATGTTAGCACCCTGTGACCTGGCAGCCATCCAAAGATGGAGATCGCCTAATTGGTCGTATTTTATTAAATAAGCGTTTAAAAGATGGGAGTGTACCTCGAGACTCAGGAGCAATGCTGGGCTTAAAGGTATGTAATAAACTTTCTTGGATTTTTGGCTCTATATTACTTTACAGGTTTATCAACAAAACAAATATACTTCTTTATACCAATGCCAATTAAGGAGATATCTGATTTCTATTTTCAAGAATTCTAAAATATTGCCAATTGTTCCTGCAAACTCATTTTTCAAGTATTTTAAAGAAGTTTCCAGGATAGAAGGTAAAGTGACTACCTAGGAAGTAAGAGGCCTTGATTCCAATCCTCAGACTCCAGAAATAAAAGCCAGTCCAGGTGATGTGCTCTTGTAATCCTAATGCTATGAGGCAGAGACGGTCAGATTTCCTGTACTTACTGCCTGCCAGCCTAATCTACCTGACAAGTTCCAGGTCACTCTTGACTAGGACACTAGCGGTTCTCTGGTCATTACACCAGTGTGCAGATGTCCTTACACACTTGTACACATATGCACCTGCAAACACACACACACACACACACACACATCCATGCAACTATATATATATATATATATATATATATATATATATATATATATATATTTATATATATATATGCATATATATATAAATATGCATATATGTGTGTGTGCGTGTAATTGCAAATGCACAAATATCCATGCACCTTCATACTTATATACACCTGAAAACACAGACAAATCTATGTATATTCATAGACATGTAAGCCTGCAAACATACAAACAGGTATCCACCCCACTCATGTACATGTACACCTGAAAACACACACAACCAGGTACACTCATGCACATGTATATCTGTGAACTTACACATCTATATACACTTATGCATATGTACACCTGAAAACTCACATATATCCATGCACACTCAGACACATGTGAACAGTTGTGAACACACACACATTCTTGCTTACTTATATACATTTACTCCTGAAAACATACACACATTCCCCAATGTAGGGGAATTCGAGGGCGGGGAGGCAGAAATTGATGAGTGGGTGGGTGGGTGGGTGAGTGAGTGAGTGGGTAAGTGGGTGGATGGGTGAGTGGGGTGCATGAGGGAACACCCTCATAGAAGCAGGGGGAGGGGAGGGGATAGAGAGTTTTGGAGGAGGACCATGAAGGGGGATAACATTTGAAATGTAAATGAAGAAATTATCCAATAAGAAATAAATAAATAAATAAATAAATAAGCAGTATCCAGTATTTAGTACAATGCCTGGCGTAGTATCTGAATTTGTAATAATTACTACTGACTACAATTATACTGATAATTACAGTAACCTTGTTAAATTTTCTTGAGCAACAACAGTTTTCTTAAAATATTTGCATGAACATGAGAAGCTAAAAGATATTTGCATTTAACTTTCAGAAATAAGCAGTATTAATTAATATTGACTGAATTGCAACTGAGTATAATTCACCATAACTGGGGAATATATGCATGGGATAAGATAAGATAGGTCAGTAATTTTGGTTTCATTTGGTCATCTACAACTCACTTCATAAGAGAACAAGCCAGTGTAGTCAAGGACTTTAGTCGCTGTCATTTGTTTCAGTTGCTGTGAATTTTGGTGTGGACTGCTTGAATGGTGGATGACCAGAGTCAAGTAGTTAATTTTGTAAGAGTATTATATTTTCCATATGATTTTATAGCATTCCTAATGCATGTTTCTAATGTGTATTTCTTTTTCTACAATAAATATTTTAATAGAAAATAAAAAGTAGAAAGATTGGGCTTCAAATACTCTAAAGTTTATATTTTTGATGAAGTTAGTTTTTATAGTTTTCTTAAGAAACATCTGTTATCATTATGTATATCATCAATATAATTAAAAGATTATGAATGAAAAATACTATCGTCTATCATAGTAAACATGAAAATTTTATGTTTCAAATTTATACTTAAAATGTTTATATAATTAAAAAGTGATGGAATTTTTTGAGAAATGATAAAAATGAGAATTCTACAATAAGGAAGAAATTGTTGAGTTGCTTTTTAAGGTATGTGTATTTTAACAAGTAGGAAATAAATTACAGCAATTTTGGAATATATAAGGTTCCTTTTGCAGGCATTTACTTTCTAATGGTAACATTATCCTATTTAAAAAAATAACATTTATTACATTAAATTACGGTCTAGAATCTCTAAATCGATCTGATTTTTTTACTTGAGTCGTTGACTATGTTCACTTTAATAGTATGTCAGACAATCTTTTCCTCTTTTAAACAGGTTGTAGGAGGAAAGATGACTGAATCAGGTCGACTTTGTGCATTTATTACCAAAGTAAAAAAAGGAAGTTTAGCTGATACTGTAGGACATCTTAGACCAGGTAGGTTTTTACCATTGGTTATTTACATTTAAAATGCCAGCTGTGGGGCTAAGGTCATAGGATGTTTGTCCAACATGTTCAAAGCCTTGGGTTTGATCATTAGCACTGCCAAAAGAAAAATGCTAGGCATGAATAGTTAAGAAGAAGCCTTCTCTTGTACAAGTGATTCTACCAGTAATAATTAGTTTTCTCACGTAAATTAAAACTTTTTGTCATTAATGGAAAGTTATATCTTCTATTCCCTGTATATATTAGACGCAATATTGTTTTGAAAACTGCTTTTTTTGGAGCAAATTACAATTTGCTCATTTCCCCCCTTTCCCCCAGCTTCTCCCAGAATTCCTCCCACACCCCACATGCCTTGATATGTTAGTGGTGAATGTTCTAATCTGCCTGTAAAATTAGCTTATTTTGTTTCCCCAAATCTTTATTTTTGTTTTGAAAAAAATTTCAATGTTGTTTAGGAAACAAACCTCATCAATGAATGCACATTTTCTCATTATGTCATTCCATATTATTTGGCCAATTCCTCCAATTCCTATCGGAGAAATCCTTAAAGTCCTTGAGGAAGATTTCCTATAATGTGACTCACTTAACATTTTACAAAAGATCTTAAGAGTTTAGGCAACTGACACTCTTTAAAGCAGCGCTTAACTAATCATGTGTACACTACAAATCTAGAATAGAATCATGTAGTCCTCAAAGAGAGGGTTGACCCTGATCATTGTCTCCATCTGATTGTCTACAATTAGACGTTGTGTTAAGAAATCAATGGATGTAACTTTACGCAGTGTTTTTCTATTGACCATTGTTATTGTGGGTGAAACATGCTATCCTAGCTATCAAGCTCTGTGCCCCCGAGTTGTTCTCAATGTGTGCATTACTCTCTTCAGGTGGATGTACTCTTGCAATTTGCTGAAATCCAGCGATTGCTTTTATATTTTATGGACCTGGCTTGTATTTATAAGATTATTCCTGACACATAGGTGATGAAGTCTTGGAATGGAATGGGAGGCTATTGCAAGGAGCCACATTTGAGGAAGTTTACAACATTATTCTAGAATCCAAACCTGAACCACAAGTTGAGCTTGTTGTTTCAAGGCCAATTGGGTAAGATGGTTTTAGCAATTTGCTTACTTTTAAATGCATTTGTTTTCTCTCTATGTGTATGAGTGTTTTGTCTGAATGCGTGTGTGTGCACATCATGCATGCCTGTGCACACAGTGGCCATGTTCCCTGGTGTTGGAGTTTTGAGTGGATGGTTGTACACCTGCATGTACATGCTAGGAACCAAGTCCTGGTCCTCGGCATGAACAGTATGTGCTGTTAACCACAGAGCCATTGCTCCAGCCCCAGTTTCCAGTTTCTGTAACTTATTTGTGTGTAAAACTGACTACTACTTAGCATCTTGGAGTGTGCAATCCAAAATTGTTAGACTTTTTTTTTCTTTAACCAAAATATTTGGCCACAATTAATGATTTTTCTTTATTTGATTACAATAAAATATGTTGTTGATTACAAAATAGAAAAATATCATTACTTTTAGGAAAAGTTTTAGTAGTCTTCTACACTCCAAAACTGTCAATCACTGTAGTCTACATATCTTAAAATTTTTTGGTTTTGTTTTTCAAATGGAGGCTAGATTACAGAGACAGAAACAAAAAGCATATGATATCCAGACCCAGGGCTCACTTAAGGAAAAGTAGTTTCTTTGAAAATGTGATTAATAAGATCAAAATAGGCAACATTAAAACTCACATTGTCATTGTCTTTATTGCAAATAGCTTATTTTTCCCAAATGTGGCAGTGAGGTTAGTCCTTTCATCTGTAGTATAAAGATTATTCATGACATGGCCTGCCAGTGCTTTCTCTGTAGAAACATATATTCTATAATATAAAAGACATATCAAAATTAAATTAGAAAAAATGTGTAACTTGACAGTGAACTATTGAGTGACTTATTAGATAATAAAATGGGAGGCAAGTGCCTGGGAATGGAGGCTGGAGAAATTCCTTCTTGCAATCATGCATTGTTCTCATTCACCTCGGAAATAATAGATTGGAGCCTTTTGACTCTTTAACGTTTGGAAATATGGTAAAACCATAGTGTGTTTATTTTAATGTTAAAGTATATAAAATTATATATTTAATATTTTAAATAATTTATAATCATTTATGAATGAACCTAGTTTTTGCTATCTACTTGTATATCAAATAAGTATAGGTATTTTTGATATAAATATAGTTACAAGGTAACTTTGAAACTCCTGGTATGAATCATGATTGCCTGATATCAATGTAACATTTAAAATTTTTAGTTACAATGCAATGTTTTAGTGATATTTGATTTGACTTCCAGTGTAATTTATTTAGAAAATAAAGCAAAAATAAAGAATTGCATTAATATATGCTTATAAAACTTACCTTATTGAATACAAAGCTTTTTTTAAAGAGTAGATTATATTCTAAGGTTATATAGTAAGGCACATAGAAAATAAAAGTGTATATTTTTATAAATGTGGTAAGATGCATATAGGTTTTAATTCCTGTTGGAGGAAGTTGTAAAAATGTGATCCCAGTCTTGGGAGGAAAAGACAGAACTGTGTGGCAAATTCAAGGCTGGCTTCACCTATATAGAAGATCTAGGTCAGCTTGCCCAGAAACGACCAAAAATTGTGGTTTGACTTTTATCATTTTCATAAATACTTATATACATATTTCCCAGTTTTCACTTTTTATTCCTAGTTTTATTGGAAGACAAGATGCTTCAGTTGATAAAAGTTTTTTTTTATATCTTTTCTATCATTCCAGAGATATTCCTAGAATACCTGATAGCACGCATGCACAACTGGAATCCAGTAAGTTTAATTTATTCTAGGATATGTCTTTAAGCATATCATTCAGTAGAGGTCTAGTGAATAAGTTTATGTAGTAATATGGAATAAGATAAGTAAATTTATAGCCTCACACATTAAATCGAATAAAAGTGGAAATTTTCATAGAATTTCACATCTCTGTTGAAAAATATAAAGCTCTGTAATCATTTCAATATTTTATTTTACCCCTGCCATGATTATTGTAGGTTTTTAAGGACCTTTACTAAGGTATGTTCTAATAAACTGCACATTAAGTATAGAGTGAGGCAAGTCTTGGCTGCCTATGTACTCATGTATCCCAGTGAAAAGTCATGACCATTTTTACAAAAGCTACCTACTCCCAAAGTTTCCCACAAAATTTAAAGTTTGCAACTTTGTAACGCTAATGATTTGTAGAAGGGTATGTTTGGAAAAATCTAGTGAATAGTTTTATTTATTTTAATTTATATTTTTCAAGATTAAAATAGTAGATCTAATTTTATATCACAGCAGTAATGGAACAGCCAACATGTAAGTTCAACTTTGTTTTGTTTTCAACTGCAATTTCTTATCTTAAATTAGCTGTTTTCTGATGAACTGTCTCTTTATTGGCTAAGAGTAGTATAAGGGATACAAGGAGAGAAGATCAGGGGTGCAATTTAAAACACAATGTTGAATAAGAGAGACAAAATTGCAAAGTAGTTTGGACAAAACTTCCAAGAGTGGCTGTCATGGTGGGCAGATTTGCAGGTACCTAGGTACAGATATCTGATAGTGCAGCGGTGCCGAACAGGGGACACTGATGTACAGTTAACACAGGGAGGACAGCGTAGCCAGATAAAGTTTGCAGGGGAGATTAGAATGATTCAGGAGCAGCAGCAGCAGCAGCAGCCACAGCATCAGCATCAGCAGCAGCAGCAGCAGCAGCAGCAGCAGCAGCAGCAGCAGCAGCAGCCACATTTAACAGGTTTTAAAGCCTCTATGAGGATGTCCACTTGCCCTTGGAGAATTCATGTGCTCTGGGAAATGCTTTCAAAGAGCTATTTATACTTAACACTTGATTATGTCATTAAAACTATTGGATGAAGCTAGGGCTAAGTAAAGCAAGCCTCGAAAATGCCACAATTGTAATGGTAGCAAGATAGTGATGATCCTGGTCAAATAAACTATACCATAATAAACATTAGAGTTATATAGTGCTACTGTCATTGGTTTCATTTTATTTAATACTTGCAACTTGATGTTGCAGCTAAACTATGGAAAAGGCTGAGTTTTTCTCCTTATATATTAGTATGATACCATGACAGCAATAGGAAACCCTTTAATTTTATGGCTACCCAAAAAGCCTCAGACTATTCTTGTAAACTTGTCCCTGGAGAGACAGGAATGTTAGTTAAATGTGATTCCAGACTTTTATTCTTTAAATGTTAGACTGTATGCCTGTCCAAGGACCACTCTTAAAGTTGCTGTTCTGGTTACATCTGTAGCATTTGCTTTATATGGTTTTAGCTGCTAGCCAAGTGTCTGCCAAAGTTACATTAGTAAAAGATGCTATCATTATCTCTTCATTCCTGTGTGCTTAAAGAATACATTCTACTAACTTCCCTGTTATCTGATGCTTTTGTCTTGTGAGATAACAAATTACTTCTGCAAAGGCATCATTAGTTTGCTTCTAAATATTGTGAAAAGGCATCACCATTTCTTTTTGAGCCTAAATTTGCACCTTTCCCTCAAAACTTTATGTGATACACATTCTAGAAGTGAGTTTTATGCATGTGCATTTGTAATGAGGCATGCAGTTCAACAGGCTGACTTCAAATTCTAGCCGTGACCCCGATGTTTCGTCTTACTGATGTGTGCTTTACATCGTTTTTGGATACTCAAAGATGTTAAAAGTCTCTGTGGTTCCAAAATAAGTTCTACTGCCCCATCCCTCCTCTCCTATAACTATTTGCACAGTTTGCACTGACTTTTTCAAAGACCACAACTGGTGAAAAGGTGACATTCTATTCTTGATAATAGGATCGATCAAAATCTTAGTAGTCTCCTGCATTTCTCACATCTTTAGCTTTCGCTCCTACATAGTTGAAAATTGAACCTAGAGTATCATACATGGCTGGCAAGTGCCACGACCCACACCCTCAGTTCTATTGTTTGCATTACTTTTGTATCACCTGAAGTACCTCTGCTCACTCCCTTCACAGTGCAAAGTCATAAATTTCTTAGGAGAATATATAGTTCTGTGAGTAACTTAATGTCTACTTCTGCAAACATTCCAACTGGTTCCATCAACTACTTAGAACCAAAATCACAAACATTACATTTGGTTATTGCTGTTTCTGCTATTGCCTATTTTTTCATAACCTCTCATTTCATTTCTACTGGAGTAATATTTCTATATCATAAAGATATATCTTAAGATACCCAAAAACATTTAATAATTTTTGACATTCTAGTACTTATGTTCTTGGCATTTAAATTTTAGGTTGTCATGAAAAAGGTTTATTGTTCAGTGTTTTGATTTTTCTTCGTTTTGCATTTTAAATGTTTTCTCAATATCGAGTGTGGGTAATAGTTCAGATAACAGACAAGTGAGTTTGGAGTAGAGCCTGCTGCTGTTACAAAATTAGCACAGCACAGGTCTAACTGTGGCTCTAAGTCACACCTAGGCAAAACAAAACCAAATAAGAAAAAGTAGCTGTCTGAAACAAAAACAAATCTCACTAAAACTCCTTAAGATTATAACATTATGAAATAAAATGGTCTTTATAAAATTACACTTCAAGGGCGTTTAAAGAAGCCTGTTGAGCATTCTAAAATAGGAAGAGACGTTTTATTTTTCTTTGTGTATAATTGTCATTTCAGGTTCTAGCTCATTTGAATCTCAAAAAATGGACCGTCCTTCTATATCCGTTACCTCACCCATGAGTCCTGGCATGCTGAGGGATGTCCCGCAGTTCTTATCTGGACAGCTTTCAGTATGTAATCATAAATTTATCTCTTTGCAAATACTGAATGAGGCTTTTGAAATATGCTAAGGTTTTTTGTTAGTTTGTTTTGTTTGTTTTTGTTTCTGTTTGTGAGCCAAGTTATTCCCAGAACATAATTGTGCCTTCACTATTCCCCTTTTATTTTTGATAATTTTTAGTTACTTAAAATTTTGGGTTATTTTTTGTAATGCTTTTTTAATGTGAAGTTTAATAATTTCATGACGATATGTAACCCCTCTTTTAATCATCACACTTTCAGAAGTTGGGGTGATGGTTTTTACGCTTTACTTTCAAATTACTGGGAATTGCTATTATTTTTAAGAAAGAGGAAAATGGCATATCATACAAAGATTGAATTAAGATAGAATATTTATATAATCTTCATTGCTTGTTAGTCTTAAGGAAATGTGGGGTGGATTTTTGACATTGTTCAGATATATAAGGTTTCTAGAAGTGTTTTTTTTTTTTTTTTTACAAGTCAAGACTAGATAATGCAATGAGGTGATACACACACACACACACACACACACGTATGTACTCTCACATGTACTGGGTAACTTTTCATTATGTGAGCATTGATTGGTGTTTTCAAGTTCAAGTTAAGAGTTTAACTCCATATTCTTTATTGTATTCTTATTACATGTGGTTTGCAAATTTAAGTGCTTTCATTACATATCATTCCCATATTGGAACACATTCAGCATTATTGTTCTAGTAACTATTAACAAACTAGTTAGTGACTGTGAATTGGGGATTTCCAGAGTACTAAAGAAAATTACTATTTAAGTTCTCAAATCCAGAAATTGGTATAGATTAAAACTGTGACAGTTAAAACCCAAACTGTTTTGAAATTGTACTTTAAATTCCTTAGACACACCTTCCTGTTTCATCAGCTGGAAATGTCTCCTTTTAGTTTTAAGGGAAAATGATGTATTTTGGGGAGCATTATTAATCTTTAACACTTGTACTTTATTAACATCATTTCAAATTACAAGATCATATACAAATTTTTCTAGAAGAGAAAGCTAAAAGTACACCGAAGGGATTTAGAGAAAATATAAACTCAATTGATTTCCTCTTGATTAAAAATTAGTCTGAAAGTAGGTCAAAACTGCTAAGGCCATGAGGGCACATAATCCATGTAACTGTAGCTGAATATGAAGAGCATATTCTCACTCTTATACCTTGGAAGGAAAATATTCTATGAATTTAGATGAAATGTTAATTATATACATTTTGAAATTATACACAGATACACAATCAAATTACATACAAAAAAGACAGGAATTACAAGAATGGTTCATATTTATCATCAGAAATCTAGTCAGTATAAAAACAAATAGTAAAATTACTAAGAATCTTGACAATACATGTGACTTTTTAAAGTACATGCACAGACATTTTAAATAATTTTCACATAGTTTTGCATTTTCCCCCTTCTTCTCCTTCCCCTTCCCCTTCCCCTTCCCCTTTCCCTCCTTCTTCTTCTTGCTTCTTTCTTCTTTCTTCCTCTTTTTCCGAGTTATAATTTTGCTGTAGAGGTCTAGCTGGACTGAACATCGTATGTAGACCAGGCTTGGATTGAGCTGGTGACCCTTCAGCTTCTGGCTCAAAGTTCTGCAATTATAAGTGCACAGCCTGAATTCTGCTGTTTTCTATATTAACTTGTCATGTCTTCTAAAATTCTTTGTAACTTTACTTTCATATCTATAATACTGCATTTATCTTAACTTCTAGTTTTTATTATTACAAATAATTATGCCACTGAAATACTTAGATACATACTAGTATTTATAGTGAATTACTTTTTTCCTTTTTTATTAGATATTTTCTTTATTTAAATTTCAAATGTTATCCCCTTTCCTAGTTAGTAAATTACTTTGTTAAGAACTTTCTAGAAGTAAATTATAATTCAAATGCTAAAGTATAAACTTGAGATTATTTTTAAAAATCTATTCTAATTACACCTAACATATAATCACCTATTACACACACACACACACACATATATATATGATATATGTACACATATATATAAAAATGTATATATACATATAAATTAAATTTCTAACAGAAATAGTAGTTCTAGTTACCAGTTATATAAATGAACAAAATAGAATGCCTTTTATTACTATAGTTTTTAATGTCATTCATGATCTTTGTGTTAGGCCAGCATAAACAAGATGCTGTCCTGAGTTACATACAAGTTTGTCTGTATCAGCGTATAGGAAAGTTTGGTTTAGTGCAATAATGTAGGATTTTGCAGCTTGCCTACAAGTGTCAGCTCTTTAGCACACTCTTGGGCAGTGTTAGCTGACCTTTCTCTCTTTGCCTTTCTCCTGAAGCTGTAATTAAATAATATGATAAGAGCAGCATAAGGAGAAAGAGTTTATTCAGCCTGTGTCAGGAACTTAATGACTGGTCATCTTACATCCACCAGAAAGCAGAGAATGTGGATCCATGTTAGTCCTTGGCTCCCTTTCTCAGGGGCTTGCCCAGAGAATGGCTCACCTATCCTTAAGATGGGTTTTCCTTCCTCATTTATGTGAGTTATCAAGATCCTCCTGACAGGCATGCCTAGAAAGGTCATTTCTCAGGTGATTTCTGATTCATTCAAGTTAATATTTTTCTTTAACCATCACAATTACACCCCCATTTTATTTCACCTTTGGACATATTTGCTTTTATGTTCACGCTTCATTAAGTCATGACATTGCTGATGCCTCAGGACACACATTATTTGTCTATTTTTTGAAGTGATTGTCATACTATATATTTTCAAATAGAAAGCACATGATGTATAGCTCTTGTTTGCATGTTTATACTCATCTGTTGATTAATTTTTTAAAGGTATATGTAGTTAATCTTCCCTGTGGCTGCTTATTATTATTCTAGGACTTACCCACAAAAGAATCATTAATGTGATTGATGAGAAAAGCAGAATGAGCCAATCGAGCTTATTCTTCCTGAATCCTATTTAGTCCATTGACAGCATTTCCTTATGGTGATTCTTTAAATTCTCAGTTTCTTCATTTGTAATAGAACTTGTGTGGTTCTGAACAGTTTTAAATATGCTTACAGTATTTAGCTAGTTGTTTGATAGGCTGTTAGGCTAAATACTTCTCATTTTTTTTCTATGTGAGAAAGACTCAGAATTCTTTTTTTTTCCTATAAAAACTTTATTGATTCTACTGATAACTTTTTGTTTATTTAATTACAGTGTCTGTGATTAATTTATTGTTGCAAAATTACTTTATCTTAATCTTTTTGCATTTTTACAAATGTCAATTTTACTTACCCATTTAAGAATTGAAGAATTTTAGAATAATAGTCTGTATTTCATATCTCCCTTTATAAAACTTGAGAAAATATTTCATGTATTACATTGTTGGTTTCTTTTACTTCTTCCTTTCCCTTTTCTTCCCTTCCTTCCCTCTACCATGTCCTCTTCCCCTTTCCTCCCTCCCACTCTCCCTCCTTCCTTCCCTCGCCCTCTCTTTCCTTCCCTCCCTCCCTCCCTCCCTCCCTCCTTCTTTCTTCCCTTCTTCCTTCCTTCCTTCTTCCTCCTTTTTAAATTTGAGACAGTGTATCACTATGTAGCCATTATTGGTCTAGAAATGCTATTTTTCCAGACTAGACTACAATTAACAGACATGTTTGCTTCTGCCTCTCCATTGGGTACTAGGATTAAAGGCAGGCCATATTCCTCCTCCTCCTCCTCCTCCTCCTCCTCCTCCTCCTCCTTCATATGTAGTCATTTTTAATTGGGAATTTTATTGATTTACATTTAAAATGTTATCTTCTTTCCTGATCGCCCCCCCCCCAGAAAGCCCCTATCCCATCTCCCCTCCTCCTGCTTCTATGAGGGTGTGCCCCTACCCACACTCCCACTCCCACCTCCCCACTCTTGCATTCTCCTACACTGGGGCATCAAGCCTTCACAGCACCAAGAGCCCCTTTTCCCTTTGATGCCCGACAAGGCCATCCTCTACTACATTTACAGCTGGAGCCATGGGTCCGTCCATATCTACTCCTTAGTTGGTGGTTTAGACCCTGGGAGCTCTATTTGGTTGATATTGTTGCTCTTCCTATGGGGTTGCAAACCCCTCCAGCTCCTTCAGTTCTTTTTCTAACTCCTCCATTGGGGACTCCATGCTCAGTCCAAAGGTTGGCTGTGAGCATCTGCTTCTGTATTTGTCAGGCTCTGGAAGAGCCTCTCAGGAGACAGCGATATCAGGCTCTTGTTAGCATGCACTTCTTGGCATCCACAATAGTGTCTGGGTTTGGTGACTGTATATGAGATGGATCCTCAGGTGGGGCAGTTTCTGGATGGCCTTTCCTTCAGTCTCTGCTCTTCTTTCAATTTTTATTTTTGGACTTTAATGTCTTAATACTTTATTCTTAAAACATCTATGTTCTAGATGCATTGCATGAAAAGCATGTCCTAAAGATCGTAGTACAAGGAGTAGTGAAAAGTGACATTAGGCATTCATAGATTGTGGTGTGCAGTTTTAGATTCCTCATTTTTATGAAGCCTTAACTGTTACAAATCACCATTTGTAATCACCATTCCACATAAACTACTTAGGTCTGCAGCATAGACAGCCACAGCAGTAAAGGAGCAGAGTGAATGCAGGCTGCGGAATGTTTTCCTGGGGTAATAGCCAAGGTTTAAACTATAGAAAATGAGAATTTCACAGCTTTCCAGTGCAGTAATTACTCCTGAATTTTAAGCCTCTAAATGGTTTATTGTATTTTTTGTATATTTAACATCATTAAAAAAGTCACCTATATACAGCATGTTCTATAGTTATCTTTAATGTACAAACTCATGGGTAAACATAAGGTTTAAAAATGTTTTTAGAAATCTGATAGCTGCTTATTTCAGGTTGTTTTAGACAATGGAAAACTGTTTACTATAAAGAATTTATTATTTTGAATATAATCTTTTTAAAGTAGAGCCTCATTTCATGAGGAAAATGTCTTTTCAAAGATCTCCTTTTCTTGGTGTATTTTATTCACACCACTGTAGAGATGTGAGCTGGGAAGATGAAATCTCTAAAGCTCTTTATCCTTCAGCACTTCTAGTTAATCCACGGGGCTTTCCCACTCCTGACTCACTAAAGCGTCCTCCAATGCACGTTTATGCAGACAGACTTTTTAAAAATATAACTTTCCATATCTGAACACTTCCTCTTCGGGACAAAACTCAGATTTGGTACTTAATTTTTGGAGAGAGCAAGACAACTCCTGGTGCCCAGCAGTCTGCTGTGAAGGTTGTTTTCAGGCTTTAGTGACAGTGGGAATGACAGAAGGAAACCCTTGCCTATGTGTGGCAAAGTGCAGAGGCGATGGAGTCTGTGGAAGGGGAGCAGAATGTTCTGAATCCATTCTCAGACGCAGGCGTGTGCTCTGGATTTTATTCTTGACCTATCATTGACAGCTATAAATTAGTTATTATGATTTTTTTAAATTCTTAGAAATGGTTTTAAAGTAAAAGCTTGAAAATTCAGAATAGAAATGTGATATCCTTTCTGATAATCATGTTTTACTTCCTGTGTATTTTATACCAGTCTTTGAGCATTTAAAGCATTAGGTTCACCTAGCCCTTTTCCATGTATTTTCTCCCCTTCCATTTTCGGGGTTAGAGCAGTGACTTCCCACATTTGTTGGGAATATCATGCAGTAATGATCATGCCATAAATGTTCAGGAAAAATAAAGATCTCTAAGTAAAAAGCAACAACCAAGACAGTGTTGTTAGTAGACATGATTGGGAGTTAACAGCATCTCAAGCAGCACATCTGCCATGGGTCCCGTGCCCTCTTTCCACCATGTTTAACTGTTCTTAATATATGGACAATTAGGCTTCTGTTTCAGTAGGTGTCATAGGCATACACTTATACAATTGTGGATCAATTTTTTAATTAAACTATTGAACAGCTATAGATTTTATATTATAATTATTTCTTAAATAGCAATACACCAACAACTTGTAACATTTACATTATATTTCATATTGTAACTAATCTAGAGATGATTGAAAGCATTTGAGATCCTGTATGTTTTGTGCATATACTGTGCCATTTTACATAAAGGATTTGAACATTGATGGATGGTATTTGTGGGTCTGCTGGGACCAAGCCCTCGTGGATATCATGGGCTGTAGTATGTGGAAGGGTAAAGTTTTACATTTCTTGTTTTGTTGGTTATCCTTTAGTCACTGTTGAAAGTTGTATAATCCTATGCTCTTTCTTGTAGATTCAATCTTAATTCCTATGATATTAACTGTGTTTTAAGAGTATGATTAAATAAATTGTAAAACTTTTAGAATATTTTGAATAGTTTTCATTTATGTTAGCACTTGGAAATATTTATTTTTATAATGAATTACTTAATTTAAATATATTGTCATGGAAAAGTCAATTTAAGGGATCGTTTTATGTGTTTATTTTTACTTTTGGTCTTTTAGTTCCAGCATATTGTCCTCTTTGGTTTTGTTTTATTGCTTTTTTCTTTAATTTTGCTTACCAGAGCCAAAGCCTTAGTAGAAGAACAACGCCTTTTGTTCCTAGGGTTCAGGTAAAGGCTTTGTCTGCCTGATAGAGACTAAAGTTGTGTTTTATCCCTTATTTGTATGTTTGGAAAATGCGTAGTAGGAACACTTTTTTTGGTATGTTGCTCCAAACCATACTATTGACTTACAAATCATTTTATAAGGCAGCTTGTAAAATTCTGCATGGAGATTAGAATATTGAATACAAATTTAAAGAGACAATTATTGTTAGTTATTTTGTAAGTAAATGAAGTACTCGAATGTATAGGTTTCAAATGAGGTTAACTCATTTACTGAAATAGCTAATTTTAAACCTTAGATATTTTCTTTTATTACACAAATGTTGCTGTCTCTTTAAATCATTCATTATACCACATCACATCCACATTCTCTTGCATTTTCCAAGTAATGACTCCTTGAGATTGGCAAATATATTTGTACCTTATTTAATATACAATTTTTGCATTTATTATGTAAGAATCTCACTTTTGGAGTTTGAAAGAACAAAAATCATAGTCCAAATAATATATATATTATTTTGTTTGTATTCTATCATTGCTTTTGCTTTTTATACATACTACTTGGGTACAAGTTGTTTGCCTCTTTTCATTAGGATATTGTTTATATGGTCCAGAATGCAAATATAGTTATTTTAAAAGTAGTATTATGCCTTCCCTGCTTTGGTGCATGTTTTTTAAATAAGTTGTCAGCTTTGAATAATATTTTTAAATAACTAAAATATTAATTCTATATATTAAAATATTAATATCATATAATATAAAATATTGATGTTTGATGCTAGACTTTTGTTGTGAATAGTTTAAATTGGATACAGAGTAAGGATGCAAAGAAAGAATAGTCATATTAAACAGTTAAAATGATACAAATATTTTTATTACATTAATTGAGCTAAGGCTTGTCATTTGATAGAATTATTAGTTATATTTGGGGGAATAAATATTTATGCTTTAAGTATTTATTTTTAAAACACAGGTTTAAAATTATGATAAATAACATAGATCATAAAATATTCTTTGGGTTGGATATCTATTAAAAACTTCAATGTACTCCTTTATAAAATTCAAAATTAGGTCTGTTATTAAATGCCAATTTCAAGACAACTTCCTAAAAATTCCAATTTTGATCAGATGTAGTAAGATTGGTTATTTATAGTGTTAATACTAATATGTCCGGACGATTAATTTAGGCAATGGCATACTGAATCAGCAGCACGAAAACAGTGATGCTGATGTCTGTTTACTGAGGAGACAATAGTGTTACTTTATAGCACTTGGTTTTGCAGGGAAATCTGAGGAATAAAAACTTAAACCTGTTGCCATTATTGACGTGGAGAATTTCTAAATTAATCTGGGTTTGATCACAGGTTTTGGAAGCTATAATGTTTGTCTCCATTTCCTTCATCCCATGAACAACCAAACATTTGAATTTCCTTATTTTTCTCTCTTAGCTTTTGTCAAAAGAATAGTTTATTCTCTGTGTTTTCTAATCCTTATCTATATCTTTAACTCTAATATTGCTAAGCAAGCAAATTTAAAATTTTTCCTTTCAAGCTTTTGAGGTAGCCCCCAGCCCCTATTCAGTTCCTGGTCCTTTGATTTCTTCTTAGAGACAGGGTTTTGCTCTGTGGCCCACGTAGCTTCGATTTCATTATTAACCCAGATTAGCCTAGGTCTGTAGCTTGGTCACATTTCTCTTCCTTTGCTCTTCCCAGTGCTGGTGTTTCAAGTATGAATCACTATGTTTAGCCATGAGACATCTTTTTCTTTGGGATGGGGCATGACCCTTGATCCTTTGGATTAAAGTTCTGATTCTTAAAATTCTAAAAAATCTCAGTTTTATTCATAGGTAAAAAGCTAGCCTAGAAATTTATAACTTTATAATAAGCCAAATAATAGCAGACTGTCGGGTATTTATTAAACACAGCTTTAGAAAATCTTGTTGAAGTCTAATTTTGAACTTCTTAGCTAGTAGAAAATACTAGTTATACAGTAGGATAAAACCATTTTAAAATTCGAACCAATGAAACATGAAAACTAGTAATAATTACTTTTATAGTTTGGATATCTCTTATTCTTATTCTTGTAAGAGGCTTCATTTCTTTTAGCCCCAACAAGGCAGGAACAGAAATAATTGCATATACCCTTTTAATTTGTTGGTCTACTTTTTCTGACACAACAGTTAGTCAGCCTCTGATACTCTGGAATACATACATAGGAACCCAGAAAAACCATCATGGAATTGGAACTGAACTGCCATATTTCATGTATAAATAAATTTGTGAATCTGAAGCTACAAATATTTGGTTCCACTTCAGTCCTTAGCTAGTTGTAATGGTACTAGATGTTAGGTAATGCATGGATCTTTTCTAGATCCTGATAGAGAGGATACTCACTGAGCTGGGGGGAAGGTCTGAAGTTGCAGGGGGTGATAACTTTTAAAAGAATTTAGGAGTAGGAGGATGTAAAGTGCTAATCCCTGATTATGATATAGCAACATTACACACATTTTTAATTTAAAATTATAAAGTAAAAGTTTATTATTTTAAGGATGCCAAGTGTTTCTTCACTGAAGAAGAAACTATGCCTCTAAAAAAGTTTTAAAGGTGAATTTATTATAGTTTTAAATACAAACTAAGGGAACCCACTAAAGCCTCTAGTAAGTAAGTCTTCGCGTACCGTCTGAAACCCGCCTTACTACAGAGACACAAGCACTTGCGGAAAATTCCCTCTGAATACCATTACTTGTTACTTTTAACACACTGCCATTAGAACATGTATTTTCAAGGCAAAGGTAAACCAAAAAACTGTAGGGATTTCTAAATGAAAATGGATGTAGAGAAATCATTATGTACAAATTATGAAATATAATAGTATAATTATTATATGTTCATTAATAACTTATCACATAAGCATAATAAAAACCCAAGTGATTTATCAATGAAACCGAGACATTAGAAGCAATCAATTTATTCATTGAAGTTATTATAGTATATCCTTTTAGTTTAACAAATCACAGTGTACTGGGGAAAATGTTCTCTCTCTTAATATTAATATTAGAGGATGGTATAAAGATTGGAAATGCAAGCATGTTTTGATAGTAAATTTTGAGCTGATAAATTAATGTTTTTGCTTTTCAGATAAAACTATGGTTTGACAAGGTTGGTCACCAGTTGATAGTTACAATTTTGGGAGCAAAGGATCTCCCTTCCAGGGAAGATGGGAGGCCAAGGAATCCTTATGTTAAGATTTACTTCCTTCCAGATAGAAGGTAGGGATTTTTAACTAATATATATGTGTTCTTTAAAATAAATGGGAAAGCAAAGACTGTTTTGGTTTGTATCATTCACTGTTTTATGTCAGCAATTATATACTTGTGAAGTTTATAGATACAATCATTCCAATGTATCACAAATGACAGTGTGTATCTGAGGTTAGTTTAAAAGTTTGCATTTACTATATATGATTTTATTTAACTATTTGGTTTAAACACCTGCATATTGTATTTCTTAAATAATATATTTTATATGCCAAAATTATTAAAATTTATTTTTAAATAAAAATTTTAGGTAGATTGTTTAATAAACAAAACTGGAACAGAACGTAAATTTTTTCATATTATTCTTCACTTTCTACCTCTTGACCATATTGATTTTGCTGTTTGTTTGTTTTTGTTATAACTAAATTACATAAAATTAATATATATGTTTTGTTTTTATCACCTATATTGTCCAACTACCACTGGGCCCAAAGTGACCTCCTTCAAGGACTGTATTTTGATTTTTGTCATGAATTACTTTGTTCTACACAGATTTTAAAGGTCTTTAGGACTGGAGAAATATTTCCACAAAAGTATTCTAATCCATCTTAGTTTCAGACATATCAGAATAAAGGGATCCCGTGGACATGGAGGAGGGGTCGGTACCTCCCAGTTCTCTGTCTCTGCTTTCCCGGGCTTGTTTATCACTTCTCAGTCATTTTGCTAGGGTCAGGGGTTGCTCTGCACACATCTTCAGTTTGTTTACACACCTTTGTTTCATAATTATTTTAAGCAGAAAATTCCTCAAAGTTGAGTTGTATGTATACTTGTTAGAAGTTCAGAATCACAAAAAAAAAAAAAGAAAGAAAGAAAAGAAAAAAAGAAAAGAGAAGAAAAGAGACCACTGCTCCAATTTTAGTGTTTTGAAAAGGCAGATTTAACTCTTGATCAAAAGAACTCTGAGGAGGGGACATACTGAGACAAGAAGTAAACTTGGGTTTTAATCCAATTCTTGTAGTGAGCACATCTTTCCCCATTGGCTGGGTGGGATCTCACTGTCTTATTTAATTGGCTAATCTGAAAAGAAATGGCTCCTTGGAAAGGAGCCTGAAAGGGGACCATTACTCCTAACAGAAAAGAATCATTGCTCCAGGCCATGAATTCCTGGAATGAAGCTGGACCTGTGAGTAAACAGAGATCAATTAGTGTAGCAGTTAGAACATTAACACGACAGTTTTACAAGGTGGGAAGGCTAAAAAATTTGAGTTCCCTGCCCTAAAGTCAAGATTTATAATGTTTGCGTATCATCTGAGCAATCTAGCAGGGACAAGGAAGCAGAGCATTCTCGATTGTATTTTACTTGATACATTTTAAACTACAAACAGTAAACAAAAGCTCCAGAATACATTCATGGCACAATACTTAGTTATCAGAAGTCCCTTACTATATAATTTTGATATGAAGTTAACTCGAAAGAACTCTGACAATGTAGTCTTTTTTGTTGAGAGATACATTTTGAAATATAAGAAAGAAAAAAATTATCCATAATTGGAGTGGCCAGATAGAACCTAAGTTTTGGCTGAATGATAGCTATTACAGCCAAATTATCATAGTACCCTGGCAGTTACATTGTTTGAGTTCTTAGTACAGAGTTTTATTGCTGTTCCAACCCTGGGGGATGAACTGACATAAACCACATCAAGTTTTACCTTTTTACTATGCCTTTGTTTTCGAGGTACTTGGGTGTCAACAATTGATATGGTAAATTTTATTTATATATATATATATATATATATATATATATATATATATATATAATGTTTTTATTTTTAAAGTATTCTATTTCTTCCTCTCTTTCTCTCTCTCTCTGTGTGTGTGTGTGTGTGTACGTATGTACGTATGTATGTATGTATGTATGTATGGTTTGTGTCCTTGCCATAGCACTCACAGTAAAGTCAAAACAATTTTTGAGAGTTAGTTCTCTGCCTCCTCTATGTGGTCTGGGGCGTTGATTTTAGGTGTCAGTTATGGAGGGAAGCATGTGCTATAACCAGCCAAGCCATGATATCTTCCCACATTTTATTTTTAAGAAACTGAAAGTTTACTGATTTTTTTCTTGATTGGGTTTTGTTATTTAATTTTATATTACTTTGCCTAGTTTTTCTTCTTTTTTGAGGAAAATAAAGGGTTAAATTAAAGGCATTTCTCTTTACCTTGTTTCCTATATTCCAGGTACAGTGTTTAACTTGATTTTTAACCTCATAGAGTGTGAGCTATTAGAACCTTTTACTCAGGTCACCTTTCAGCTGAGGTATTTGTCAGATACCAAATATTTGAGAACAGTTAAATACTTTTCAAGCTCTACTTTTCAAGGCTGTGTTATAGTTTAGCCTTTAATAGGGATTTTTTTTTCAAGACTGAGAAAATTACATTATCATCTTACTTTTCTCTTTTCTTTTGACCCAGTTTTTTACACATTAATAAGATAATAAACATTAACTATTAATTTAATTTTTCCTGATAATTTTTAGGAAAATATTATTGAATAGATGAAATAACAGTTTATACTTAATTAATAAGACTTCTTGGAGCTTCAGTGAGGTATAGAAGATATATCTGCTCCAATCATTGTAGTCAAAACACATTTTCTATATCATGTTCTGTAAAGGTAATATTTTGAAAAAAAATCGTTTTGACCACGAATATATTTCATTCCTTTTTAAATTTTGAAAACAGTTGTCAAGTTTTTTGATTGTTGTCTTAAGTTAAACAGAAATTCAAAGTGCTAACGTGAAATTAAGCTCTTTTAAATTTCATTGAACAAACGTTTACTGCATTGCCTGCAGAGAGGATGGATTTATTTTATTTTCAGTAACCTATTTAAAATATACCTGCATAAATTAATATGTTTTTAAATGCAATTAGTAAATACCATGGTTGCAATTTGATGGTTTCAGTTACATTTTTTAAGAAAAGAAAAACCCATTTCTTTGCACTTGTTGACAATGAGGTTTGTCTCATAGTTCTTCTGGGGAGACGGTGGTGGGGCTTTCAAAGCACTTGTGTTTGTAGGGACTTGAGGCAGCAGTCCTGCCTCTGCTCACTGTAGGCATTCCTTCTTAATGGTTGAGCTTTGCCTTTCATGTCTTCAGTTAAGCTAATGACTTATTCTTCCAGCGTCCTTCAGATTTCAGTTCTAATTAGAGTCAATCCTCCATTTCTCATCTTTAATCTTCTATTTTAAAATGTATATTAATGTAAACTATACGTTAAAACATTTTAACATACTCAATGGCATTGTATTATAAGGCACATATGTAATTTATAAATATGATGTACATATAAGTGATATGCATTCAGTTAAAATACTTCCTAACCAGAGATAGTCCATCAAAGTAAGTATGAGAGCCTCCTAGCTGTAAGTCCCACCTGTCAATTATCCTCTATTTCCATCAAACATGATTTTGGCGACCTTACAAAGAAGCAGTATTCTGTGTCTGTAAAAGCAGGGCTTGATGTTTCCTCTCCTTTCCTTTCCTTTCCTTTCCTTTCCTTTCCTTTCCTTTCCTTTCCTTTCCTTTCCTTTCCTTTCCTTTCCTTTTTTTCTTTTTCATTTTTGTCAAAAAAGCAAATAGTATTTCTTATTTGAGAAAAAATTCTTAAAATATATATTACAGTTGCTTGTTAGCTACTTTCATAAAGTAAACATTGCAATCTATGTATTTTCTTTTTAAAATTAGCTTTCTGCACCTTAAGTGAAGAGGTTTATTTGAGCCAATATTCTGATTAAGTCACAGCATGATATGCCTTAATTTAGCTGGGAATATAAACCTTACTTGACTTTTTCCCTGATAAATTTTAAATTGATAAAATATAGAGTAAAAAACCTTGTATTTAAGTTTGCATATTTTCATTTTATTAAAATAGTGATAAAAATAAGAGAAGAACAAAAACAGTCAAGAAAACTTTGGAACCCAAATGGAACCAGACTTTCATTTATTCTCCTGTCCACCGAAGAGAATTCCGTGAACGAATGCTGGAAATTACCCTTTGGGATCAAGCTAGAGTTCGAGAAGAAGAGAGCGAATTCTTAGGAGAGGTACCTGGAAGCCCTTAAAGTTGAAGCTTCTCCGACCTTTCTGTTGTGTAAACGATTGTTATCAGTAGTGTCACAATTTTAAATGTCTTAATTTAGCAGAACAAATTCACTGCTTAAAGATAAAACTGAGTGGTATTAAAGAAAACAATATTTGTAGAGATCCTTAGCAAAGATGAGTGTGTAAGCAGTAATCTATGCCTATACTCTCAGCTCCTAGGGAAGCTGATCGTTTGATTCAAGAATTCAAGTACAGTGAGGGTAACGTGGGGAGGCTCGGTCTCAAAACCCAAAACTAGTACCAAAGCAAACAAAACTCCATGATGATAAAGGGCTAGGGGAAGAAATCTTAGGCTGTGACGGTAAAGGTTGATTTGCACTTGATACATACACTGTTGCTTGTACAGTGTTTGCAGCTTTTGTTATTTTATTCCTTGATTATTTTGTAAGGCATATAATGTATTGGTCATTTTTTTCTATGGGTTTACCTCAAGAATTTGTATCTTACTGTGGATTAGATATTGTTGTGATGAGAATGTAGTAGGTAGGAATAAATAATTGCTGTGCTGCACTGAAGTGGTCAAAAGAAGTATTCACAGCTGGGCGTGGTGGCGCACGCCTTTAATCCCAGCACTCGGGAGGCAGAGGCAGGTGGATTTCTGAGTTCGAGGCTAGCCTGGTCTACAAAGTGAGTTCCAGAACAGCCAGGGCTATACAGAGAGACCCTGTCTCGAGAAACAGAAAGAAAGAAAGAAAGAAAGAAAGAAAGAAAGAAAGAAAGAAAGAAAGAAAGAAAGAAAGAAAGAAAAGTATTCACAAGATATTCACAAGATTAGCATTCTACATAGTCAAAAAGACTGAGATTTCTGCAGAAAGAAAAACAGGGCATCAGGGTTGGTGAGTTTGGAACAGCTCCCTCAAATTGGCAGGGAGGGAATGAAGCTTTCTGGTACTATCACTTTCTAGCTCTGTGTCCAGCAAGGTCATCTGTCCTGCATCAGTTTCCCTCTTTAGCCAAGTGTAAATAATTATAATATGCAGCTCAATCCTTTAATCAAAGGATTAAATAAGTATAGTATGTGTTAACACGGCATCATAGTGCCTCTAATATTGAAAATGTACAAGAAACATTTAGACCTAGCAAAATAACAGCATTTGCCTTTACTTGTAGCTAAATAACAGAGTGGCTTACCATCTTATTTTCCCATGGTAGATCTGCACAAGCTCTGTCATGCTTGCAGAACAATCTCAAGGAAAACAGAAAATCATTTCTATAAAGTGATTTCTCCTATAATTAAAAATCATATATAGGATGCTATAGTACACGCAAAGCACCAGCCCTTGCCTTTCTATACATTATTAGCTAACGTATCTGGAGCTAGTGAGGTGAGGTTCTGGTTTTGAACTGTCAGTGGTATGGATCCGTGCACATAACATTTCAGGGAAGAAAACTTCATTTTATCTCTGTTACCAACAAGCTTATTTGACCTTAAGTCATTTTTTTAACCTATTTTTAGCTTTAGAATCCTTTTCTATATGACAAAGATAATCATTTTTTATTCATAATAGAAATAAATAATGTGGCATGGGTGGTTGTTAATAATTAATTTTTCTTGTCCTTTATGTTATTATAAAATTACTATTATGCTAGGAACTGTAAATTAAAATGCTTTTTTGAGTTTGAAAATAAAAGATAAAATCAATTATCATGGTCAGCTTAAAAATAAAATTGCTATTCATTTTGTATAGAATATTATAAATTTAATACTGTCTTAGTTGGATGGTCAAAGTCTATATAATAAATGTAGCTATTTAAAGTATAAAATCACTAAAATATTAGAAAAATTGTTTCTCATTTAATTACTGTCAAAACATTGCTGACAATTTGATGACATTAAATATATTGCTTTGTTGTAACTAGATTGCTGTGATGATATAAAAGTTACAAGGCTATTGAAGAGATTGTATTTTTATTGGTGTGACAGGTCTTTGTGTCTTTGCTTTGTAGATTTTAATTGAATTGGAAACAGCTTTGCTAGATGATGAGCCGCACTGGTATAAGCTGCAGACCCATGATGTCTCCTCATTGCCACTCCCTCGCCCTTCCCCATATCTGCCCCGGAGGCAGCTCCATGGAGAGAGCCCAACGCGCAGGCTGCAAAGTAAGTTTTGCAAACTTTATCATACTTTCATTGAATATTTTTTCTAATAGTGATTGTACATCTGACAGTGAAAACAACATTATAATTGCTAATGAGCGTTTGTTTGTGTTTTTATGACTACTATTGTGGTTTTTAATAATTTAAAACAGTAACATCAGGTTATAAGTATTCATATGCACAATATTAAAATCATTCCATGTGCATATTGTATAACATCAAATATATACAACTTTTTGGAGGTATTAGTATTTAGAGGTACAAAATTAGTATTATTAGTATTTGGAGGTCCAGTATTGACTGTAGTAATGAGATGCTAATATACTAAAGCTTGGGCATGTAGCTATAGTTACATAAAAATGTGGAGGGACTTAGAGCACACTACATCTTCTCGGTAGCGGCTGGGAGCTGGCTGGGTAAAGTGCTCTTCCACAGAAGGACCTGATTTGAAATTCCCAGCAACCACATGGACAGCTGGCACACAGTCCCAGCTCTGTGAAAGTCAACAGGGCAGATCCCTGAGGTTCACTGAAGAGCCACCCCAGCCTTTCTGGAGAGCACAGACCCCGTGAAAAACTATCTCAGAAGAGTGTACAGAGACAGTGGGATCCAGTTGACTTCTGACCTCCACACATGCGCACATTGCCTATGTGCATATGTATGTGTATGTGCATATAAACATTTAACACTAACATCCACGTGTGCATGCACACACACATGTAGACATACTGAATCTATCAGCTTCAAATACAAACCAGTAGATTTGTTCTTGTGTTAATTACTAGCAACTGTATCAGGTCACTCTACATTAACTTTGTACAGTTTCATAGTGTTCTTGCAGATTGAAAAATGCTACCCCTGGCTTCTCCTTCACCCGTTAGTTGTGCTTTTCTCACAAATAAGTGGTAGAGCCCTGAGTAGAAGGCTTGATGTTCTCACTGTCACCTGTGAGCTGTGTTATCGTCATGTGGTCACAGTAAAATGCTTTACTAACATTTCTGTCAGGTGTTAGTTGGATGGTATTGGTAAGATTTCATAAGTGCCCAGTTATAAGCAACAAACCACGTTGTTACTTGTTGCTTGTGAGAAGTATGCCTGACAGTCACAGCTATTTTCCAGATAGATCACCTCCTTTCTGCTGAATTGGATTAAATTAGAAATCTGAAAGTGCTGGATACACTGGATACATATACAATTAGGATTGGTCCTCTGGAAGTGCTGGATACACTGGATACATACACAATTAGGATTGGTCCTCTGGAAGTCACGGGAAAGCCTAAGGAATCATCTTCATTCTTTTAAAAAACAATTGTCTTATAGATTTTAGTTAATATATTCTATCTGCCTTTTGCTTTTCATTTGTCATATTTTGCCATGTAACTTTCTTTGAAATCTTCCTCACTTTAAGCACATGAACATCTCAAGCTTGTGGGGCTTGATGACTGACCCAAGACACACTATTTAGGGAAAGGTATAACTCTTTCACTAACTTGGACAGAGTTACGTTCTGTTTAAAAATTATATGTGATGCAGAGATACCTCATAAGTCCTCTTAATAGATGTTTAAGGAAGACAAAGAAAGAATGGCACTAAAAAATACCCCTTAGATTTTTATCTACATTGATCTTCACTGAAGTGTCCCAAGTTATAGAGCTTGTCTGAAGCCAGCTCTGAGCATGGCAATCTCTCCTGATACTGGCTGCCCTGGTGGCTGCAGGTTGCAGTTACTTTATTCTGACATTAAAATATTGATATACTCTAGAACTTTCCAGAGACTGAGACTTTGTTATTCACAAAGCATCTTTAATCATAGTCCTTACTGATGAAAGGAGATTCTGACCCTCAGTGTGCTCTGAGTCCCTCCAGAGCAACCACTTTGTCCAGTGTAACCTCAGACCTCCTTTGAGTGCTCCATTATCATATTAATATAACTAGAGTTAGGAAAATGTCACTTTGATTTCAATCCTGAAGCACATAACCTTAATTTAGAGAAAAACTACTGTAGTTTTAGTATCTTTTTAAAATATTGAAGGAAAAAAAAAATACATGGATAGAAAAACCAAGTACTATGACAGTACCATAACTAATCTCGTTCTTTCGCTGTCTCTCTCTGTCTGTCTCTTTCTGTATGAGTGTGTGTGTGTGTGTGTGTGTGTGTGTGTGTGTGTGTAAGTAAAACCTGTGGAATGGAGTGGTATATATAGGTCACATGAGCGTTGACGAGTACTTTAGAGATATCAAAGATAGGAACTACAGTAAATATTTTAGTTAGCCCCAAACAAAAACACTATTGTTTTACTAAATAGACAAGAGAAAGGTAGATAGTCAAAATATGAGAATACACAATACAATATGAGAATTATTAGATTTAAAAATTATATAGGTGACTGTTACATTTATTTTAAACAAAGTTGTTGGGAGGTAAGTCTGAAATCTAACAATATAAGTGACTGTCCCGGTGAAGCTAGACATTTACAATTTGTGCTGATTTCATTGTTGTTAGTTGTTTTAATCCTAACTGAACCTCTTGCATTCAGTTCTATCTTAGTTAATTAAAATGTGACCTTCTAAATGTTACAATATTTATAAAACTGTTGGTCTGCCAGTTTTCGTTCCTTGGGAAATGGTTTCTTGTACTTACACTGTTCCCCCTGTGCTTCACGTCTGTGGCCAGAGACAAAGTTCTGTTTTGTTCCTTCAAAATACTTTGTGTACTTGATTTCCTATGTATGCTTCCGGGAGAACAGGTCAGTCTTATGAAAAGTTAGCAAATGTACTGTTTGCACATTTGGAAACTTTAGTTTAGAATTATCATTACACTTCTGAAACTTTAATTCAATGTTAAAAAATAAGCCTCCTTAATAACTTGTTACTATAGAAAATTATATTCACTCCAGTAGACATATCAATTATATTTACAAAAAGAAGAAACAAAATATATCCTTCTACTTTTTAATGATTTTCATACATTTTAAATGGTATTAAAATGTTTAAGTAACTGTATCCTTCAAAATTTGAATGTTTGCTTTTCAACATTCTTAAAAGGAAATCAACTTTAAATTGTCCACCTTTGAAATTCAGAGTTCCAAAATGAGTGATGCTTTTCAATGGTTCATCTACTTTCAGTTCCTTAGTTGTTTAATGTTCTCTGTCTAGTAATTACCACTTGAATTTCAGATTATATATTATGTCCATGTTCCTGACAGAAGTGCTATGGCACAGGCTATAAATAAATTTTAATTTTGTATATCTTCCTTAATTTCTGCTCTTAGCTTATAATTCTTTCAATTGTTTAGATTTTCTATTAACTTAATTTTAATTTGTATTCACACATAATTCATTTCTATCTTATTCTGAATTAGTGTGGCATTTTTACTTGTAACACGTTGAATCTGTAGTATAGATATAAGATTTCCACAGTTCTTCTGCCAGTAACAATTTTCAGTTGTATTTTTGACATTAATTCCACATTGTTTTACAGATAAAGCCTTATGTTCATATAATTCAGGTAAACATAGCATGTATGCTGTTGAATGCATGTATTCATGTGTGCAGTGTGGTTTGCTTTGTTGGTTTGTGTTTTGTTTGGCTATTGTGTATATAGTAACTTCTAACTAACTTGAAAGAGTGTTTCCTTTACTGCCAATGGGAAATTTCCAGTATTTTCATGCTTCTGCATTTGTTATTTTGATATTAAAACTTTTTTAAAACAAATTTATATTTCAATGTGTTTAAATTATTAGTATAGTATTATTTCATCAATAAAGCATATTTAACATATACTGTTTTATATGACTTTGTAAAACTTAAATAGATCGATTTTTAAATTTTGATTTACTTTTATTTTGAGTTTATAGGTGTGTGTGTGCCATGTGGTGTATGTAAGGGTTACAGTACAACTCAAGAAAAGCAGTCTGCATTTATCCATGGCTCAGTAACCAGTTTGTCCAGCTTGGTGACAACATGCTCTTACTCACTGAGTTACCTTAATGGCCCAAAATGGAAATCACTGTTAATGTTTTTACTTATGGGTAGCTGACAGTAAAAATCATAAGCATTTTTTAATTAAAGTGCACTCTAGCTGCCTTTGCTCCTCAGCTGTGGTAGTCTGTCCTAGAACCTCAGCATTTGGGACACAGAAGCAGCTCAGTACAGGTCCTTGGCTATGTGCAGATGGTGAGACCAGTCTAAGCACTATCCAACTTGTTTCCAAAACCTAACAAACCAATTTGCTATAGATTTTACTTTTTAAAAGCATTTTAAAATAAAATAAATAAAATATATAAGAAAATAAAAATAAATAAATAAAATAAAAATAGAATGCACTTATTGTAATATAAAGTGTATTGTGCCAGTATGTTGTACTCTGATGTTAAAATGTTTAACTGGTCACTTACATTGACTTTTGATGACTTATACTTTAAAAATATTTTAGTATGTTTAATATAACATAGTTACACACACAAACATGCATGTGTGCATTTAGGTAGAGGTTTAATTGTTGGAAAGCGAATAAGGAGGATTGGGGGAATTAAGAAATAATTTGCATCCATGCCAATTCAATTTCAGATGCTGATAACTTTTTTTTCCCAATGCAAAAAGCAAGAGGTTCATTTTCCGGGGTTGACCTTCAATTAGCCCCTCAAGGCGAGTGACTAGAAGGTGACCTCAGAATGACTATTACAAGCAGTTTTTATACTTTTTAGGGGCACAGGTTACATCATCAAGGTTACAGTTCAAACTTATTGGCTAAGCATATTGACCTTTAAATCTATTGTCGAGTAAGCATTGGCAGATCATGACACATATTTGAACTCTACCTGGGACTTTCCAGAGGGTCAGGTAACTATCAGTCAGTACATTCTGAGAATTTTTACTCAAGAATGTTCCTGTGGGTTAAGAATGGAACTTGGCCTATCCTTGACCTGAGGTAGGTGGGTATAAGGTTGACAAAAGCCCGAAGGGACCTTCATCCCCCCCCCCTTTTTAGTACAAGCTCCAAATCTGGAGCTATGCTCAGGGGTCTTGAGTAACCAACTCATATTCTTTGGGTTCTGTCCTCAGGGTCTCATGTTGACCCAGGGCCATCAGCTCTACTGCTCCTGTCCTCTCTTTCATGAAGGCCCTAAGCTTGTTCAATATGCAGGGTCCAAAGGTCAATGATAGGAGGTGAACAACTAGGGGTCCTAACAAGGTCGATATGAGGATGGTTAAATAAGGGGAGGAGTTAAATAAAGACTCAAACCAGCCCTGACTCTTTTCTCTTTCTCTCTTTCAATTGCCAACCTTTCTCTCACCTTGGCCATTGAATCCTTAACTACCCTCAGAATGGTCTCCTGTATGTTTTTCCCGATGTTTCACACCTCCAGGTAGCATAGAAGAAATGGTTGCCCCCCACCCCACTGATGGCCATGCTGCTGGCTCAGGGGTACACATATATGGAGGTTTCTCGCAGGGCACTCCTCAACTTTGGGTGTCCATATCCTAAGCTTCACCCTCCAAAGTTGCTTCTGTGACACAGTTTAGATACTCAAGTACCTTGTCCTCTACTTTTGGGTAATCCCTTCCCCTGTGTCTCTAGGGTGGGGATATCCCAGGAGTCAAGGCCCTCCACTAACTTTCAGAGATCAAAGACAGGGTCCAGATACCAGGTATAAGGCAAGTGTTCCTCTGTAGTGGAACAACAATATATATAGCCAAGCTATATCCCCTGTGGCTGAGAGTACTTGCCAAGTCACTTTGGTAGGGGTGTATGTGTGTGTGTGTGTGTGTGTGTGTGTGGCGGGGGTGTGTGTGTGTGTGTGTGTGTGTGTGTGTGTGTGTGTGTGTGTGGCGGGGGTATGTGTGCTGAGGCTCAGTGGGAAGGAAGATACAGCATAGCAATTTCATGGTTCTCTGGCCTTGCAGAAGGACTGTGATCTTAAGCTTGAGGAGGTTGTCCTGGTGTCTGGCTGCTATCCAGTTGGTGTCAGGCGCAAGTACTGGTCTGATATGAGTTACATGAACCCAATTCATGAATAAAGTTATTCCATCCACTTTAATGGAGTTTGGGGTGGTCAACAACACCTGGAATGGCCTTTACTACTTTGCTTCCAAGTTTTCAGCATAATGTTTCTTAACATATACCCAGTGTCCAACTTGGTACTCATGTAGAAACTTTGGGGTACAAATCCTTATACAGGGCATTAAGTTTAGGCCACAATTCCTGGTGGCTGATCTGGAAAGCTTGCAATCAAGCCATAAGATCCTTGTCAGTGTGAAAAGTCACTCTGAGGGGGTCAAGAGATAGCATCAAGGGAGTAGGGGTCCCATACAAGATCTCAAAAGGATCAGGTCAAAATGGTAGGGGGTGTTCTGGGCTGGGAACAGGGCCAGGGGAAGGAGTACTACCCAGTCAGCCCCAGTCTCCAAGAACAAATTTAATTAACGTCTCTTTTAGGGTTCTGTTCATTCTCACTACCTGCCCTGAGCTCTGGGAACGGTATGAACAACGGAGCTTCCAATTAGTCCCCAATATCTCTGCCAATCCCTGACTTACCTTAGAGACAAAAGCACGACTGTTGTCTGATCCAACAATTTCTCCGAACCCCGGGAAAATTTCCTCTAATATCTTTTCAGCTACCATGGTAGCTGTTTCCTACTTGGTGGGGAAAGCCTCAACCTATCCAGATAAACTATCTACAAACACTAGAAGGTATTTGTAACCATATTTTCCTGGCTTAACTTCTGTAGAATCGACCTCCCAATAAACTCCAGGCTGTTCTCCCCTAGGTCTTTTGCCCTGTTTACTCTTGGCTGCATTAGCATTCACTTGCTGGCATACCTTACACTGTTCTACTATCTCTCTGGCCCAGAACCTGAGGTCTATTATATATATTTTAGGTCCCTTAACTGCTTGCACAAGCTTTTTATCCCCTAAATGAGTCCAGCTGTTTATTTGGCCTAGTAAGTCTTTTGCTTGCTTTCTGGGGAGTATAGTTTTTCCTTTCTTATGTGTGACATTGCCCTTTCTTCTCTAGGTAACAGTTGGTGGGGTGGCTAGTGCTCTGAGTCCTTTCTTCAGTATATTCTAAGTGAGGTCATCCCTTAGTCCAGTGCCATTTCCGGGCAGATGTCTCTTGCAGGCCCATGACAGGGATAGGCTCCTGCATAGCCCTTGATCTGCCTGGTTATTGCCCCGGGTCACTGAGTCTCTTCCCTTCTGATATCCTGGGCAATGGGTGATACTCACAGTTGATGGATTCATTAAGTCACCCAAGATATCCAAGATTTCCTGCTTGGTTTTTTTTTTTTTTTCTTTTCTCTCTGATGTGAGCAGTCATCTTTCTTGGTATATAGCCCTGTGGATGCTACTTTTCTTGCCAGCCCCAGTTCCAAAGCTTTGGTGAAGGCAATTAGCTCTGCTTTCTTCTTGGAGAAACCGTCTCCTATTTGTAAGCCAGTTAGCCTTGGCTCCTGGCAGGGGTCAGTCGGAGAGATCTTTCCATTCCAAGGTGAAGTATTTTTGACTTTGGGGTGCCAAGAGCAGGCAAAAGAAAGAATCTTTCAAGTCTAAGACTGTGTACCAAATTCTGGAAGGTGGCAAAGAACTCAACAGAATGTAGGGGTTAAGGACAGTAGGGTGGATGTCAGCCACTCAGCGGTTTACCTCTCAGAAGTCCTCGACCAGGCAGTAATCATTAGTGCACAGCTTCTTAACTGGCAGGAACAACGTGTTCCAGGCCGAACAGCAACACCAAGCTGGAGGAGCCTGGAAATGTGTGGCTTGATTCCTTCTCGTGTCTCTTGAGACACAGGGCATCGTTTGAGAGACACTGGGGTAACCTGTGCCTTGAGCTCCACCACCGCAGAGGAATGACATTTTGCTTTGCTCATCCCCCACTTCTGTGCAGGCTGGTGGGAATGTCTCCAACCACCAAGTGAAGTGCTGGTTCTGAGTGAAGGTGGGTTCGCATATGTATACTCAGCATCTAGTCTGGTAGTCAGAATGAGTATGGGCTCTCCTTTTGGTCCAATTAGTTGCAGTCCGTCAGGGCCCCCATCTTGGAGAGTAGGTCTTGTCTCAATAGAGGGTAGGGACAGACCATAAATGGATGGGATACCCATCCCATCCCTAGGTCTACTCTTCTTTGTGTAGTCCATTTTGGTACCAGTGGCTCCTTGGACCGAAGACATTTTCTCGGAAATGGGACCATCATCTTGGAGGAGGACTGAGTGTTGAGCCCATATCCACCAAGAATTGAGTGTGTTTCCCCTCCACTCTCAGAGTTACCCTGGGTTCAGGGAGAGATTCTGAACCCGTCTCCCCTAATTACTGCCTTCACCCAGGGCTAACACCTCCAATGTTTGGGGGTGCTTTTCCCAAGGCCTGGAATTTCCTACCCCTGGCTTCTGTTTGTTGAGTGTATAAACCATCTGTTGGAAGCGCTAGCATTTTATTAAATAGCTTTAAGAAACAATAAGAAATAAAGCAATAGGGTCCTAACCCAAGTCATGTTGCCCTGTTTGAGTGCAGATTCACTACAGTACTCATACTATCTGATGTCTTCTTAGAAACTGGTGGGCAGATTCTAAATATATAGAAATTTAAAGGGCAAGGTTAGGAAGAATATTTGCAGCAGTATAGGGAGAAGAAAGCTAAAGCTCAGATGTCAGCCTTTGCTGCATCGGCCTAGTGTGCCGTTGCTGTGAGTAGGAGCCTTTAACGGATATGTCGCGTTGGTTGCCGGCCATCAGATGATAGATGAAATTGGATCATTATCTTTTGTGTTGTACCATAAAACAATGTCTAGATGAATTAATGAGTTAAAAAATATAACTTCAGACTCAGCTAGAAAGCAGAAGCCTTTAATTCTAAAGCACCATTAGAGATTTGTTATGAAGATGAAGCATACACAAAATGTCAAAGAAGTTGTGAATCCTTTACAAGATGATTCCCAACAAAGGGGAATCTAAGAAGTTCTTTGCCAGAGATCAGAAAGAGAATCTACCAGGAAATATATTCAAGATGGAAGCATCAAAGGAACTAGAAACTGTGAGGACAAATGAAACCTGTATAGTATTCCCTTCAGTCCTGATGTGGTTTCTGTGAACAAAGTTGTTTTGGGTTTGTAGTTGTGCTTTGCCTAGGACTCTCAAAAGCTATAGTAGTAATTCAGTCAATCCAGCTAGACTGCAGAGAAGCATATAAATATAAATCCTAGGATTTGATTTTACTAAATTTCATTTAAGAACAAAAAAAGAATTAATAACCATAGAGATAATCTTGTAGCTAGTAGCTATTTAGATATGCATTAGTAAGATGAAGTGCCAATTAACAGGGAATATATATTCTTTGCATGTACAGATATTTGAGTAAGTTCCTGTTCTTATTTGAAGTAGATATATGTATAAAATTTTAAAGTGCATATGAAGAAAGAGGCTTCCATCTTTTTAAAATCTGCTTCTGTGAATGAATCCCATAGCAGTCTCTATACCCACAGTGAATGTGCTTAGATACTGCTTCAGTGCTTCACTGTCCTGAGGGCTGCAGTGACAGGTGTGGGCTACCACACCTAGATGATGAAAGGCTTTCACATGTATGGTATGTTGTCTCCAAATCATATAAAAACACTTAAAACTGTAGCAGAGCATACTGAATGACTCACAGTGTCACCTATCCAGATAGTGTGCGTGTGTGTGTGTGCATATGAGAGAGAGAGAGAGAGAGAGAGAGAGAGAGAGAGAGAGAGAGAGAGAGAGAGAGAAAGAGAGAGGAGATATATAATAACTGTACTTCTTCCAAATTAAAGTTATTTCCATTTATAGTTTTTAAAAAATGCCTGATTTTTTTCCCAGTTAATTTTGCATTCCATCCCTGTCTTCTAGGATAATTTCCTTGTTCTGTTTCTTTATTGCGCCAATGCCTTCTATTCCTGCTGGTACTCCAACTCAGGGCCTCACACGCTAGCATATACTGTAAGATGGAACTGCAGCCCTAGTTCCAATTTTGTTTTTGAAGAACATTAAATACTTTCAATGAAGTTAGAAACTGGCTCTGCTTTCTGACTACATTTCCATTTCTCTTCATTACTAATGTAAAATTTAGCTATATTTAAAATCTTTCTATCACTTAATTATTTCTCTTTGTCTTCCAACAATGTTATTGCATTTTATTTGGCCTGTGGTTTGAAAGAAAGTCTCTGGATGTGTCAATCAGTTTTTTTATTTGTGAATTTTTATTTGATTAATTAATTTATTCACTTTACATCTCAATATCAGCATCCATCTCCTCTAGTCCTCCCTTGAAGCTCCTCCTCCCACTTCCCCTTCCTTTTCTACTCTGAAAAGGGGGCGCTCTCTTGGGTATTTCCCCCACCCAACCCCAGCACATAAGTCACTGCAGGACTATGCACATTCTCTCTCACTGAGACAGGACAAGGCAGCCCCGTCAGGCAACACAGTGACAGCCCCCACTCTAGTTGTTGGGGAACACCTATGATGTCAAAGCTGTACATCTGCTACATATGTGAAGGGGGTCAAGGTCCAGTCCATGCTTGCTATTTGGTTGGTGGTTCCATCTCTGGGAGCCTCCAAGGATCCAGGTTAGTCAACTCTGTTGGTCTTCCTATGGAGTCCCTACCTTCTTCAGGTCCCACCATCCTTCCCATGATTTCCACAAAACTTGTTGAGCTCCATCCAGTGTTTGAGTGTGGGTCTCAGTATCTGTTTCAGTCAGCTGTTGAGTGTAGCCTCTCAGGGATAGTCATCATAGGATGCTGTCTGCAAACCTAGCAGAGTATCAATAGTGTCAGGGATTAATTCTCACTCATGTAATGGGTCTCAATTTGGGATACTCATTAGTTGGCCATTCTCTCCATCTCTGCTCTATCTTTGTCCTTAAACATTTTGAAGACAGGACACATTTTAAGTCAAAGATTTTGTGGTTGGGTTGCTGTTCTTTTCCCTCTACTAGGATTCCTGCCTGGATATAGGTAGTGGACATTGCTGGCTCATATTCCCCACTGCTAGGAATTTCAGCTAGAGTCACCCCATATCCACCCTGGGTCCTCCCTAGTCCTAGGTCTCTGGTAAGTCCAGAAATGCTTGCCTCTGCCACAGCTGATTTCCATTCTCTTTTCTTCTCTACCTACACTTGATCCCTGCCTCCAGTTCCTCTTTCCTCCCCATCCTCTCCACTTCTCCATCCACTACACACACACACACACACACACACACACACACACACACACACACAATTTCCCCTAAGTAAGATTCAACTAGCCTCCCTTGGGTCCTCCATGTTATTTGGGTTCCTTAGGGGAATGGATTGTAGGGTGATTATCCTGTATTTTATGGCTAATATCCACTTTGAGTACATGGTGTGCATATCTTTTGGGGTCTGGGTTACCTCATTCAGGATATTTTTTTACTTTCATTCCTTCTACAAAACTCATGATGTCCTTGTTTTTAATAACTTAGTAGTTATTCTCTTTCTTTTTTGAGGTTTTATGTGTTTTAGGTATCAAAGTGACTGTAGCTTTATAGAATGAGTTTTACAATGTTCCTTTTTCTATTTTGTTAAATAATTTGAGAAGTATTAGTATTAGCTATTCTTTGAAAATCTGGTAAAATTATGTGCTAAATCCATCTGAACCTGTGGGTTTGTTGTTGTTGTTGTTGTTGTTTGTTTTGGTTGGGAATCCTTTAATGACTTCTTCTGTTTACTTAAGGGATATTGGACTATTTAGTTTATCTGATCTTGATTTAACTTTGGCAAGTGGTATCTGTCTAGAAAGTCATCCATTTCATTTAGTTTTTAAATGTTTTATGTAATACCAGCTTTTGAAGTAAGAGCTAATGATTCTTTGAATTTGCTGTGTCTATTGTTATGTCTCTTTTTATTTCTGACCTTGTTAATTTGGGTACTCTTTCTCTGCCTTTTAGTTAGTTTGGCTAAAAGTTTGTCTGTCTTGTTTTTCCTCAAAGAACCAGTACTTGGTTTTGTTGATTCTTTGTATTGTTCTCTTTGTTTCTAGTTGATTGATCTCAGTTTGATTGCTTCCTGCCATCTACTGCTCTTGGGTGTGTTTGTTTGTTTGTTTCTCCTTTGAGCTTTAAAAGAGTGTACTCTTTTAAATCATTAGTATAAGAATTCTCCAATTGCTTTATGAAGGCACTTAGTGCTATAAACTTTCCTCTTAGCACTGCTCTCATTGTGTCTCATAAGTTTGGGTATGTTGTGCCTTCATTTTCATTGAATTGTAGAAAGTCTTTAATCTCTGTCTTTTCTCTGACCCAGTGGTCGTTAAGTAGAGTGTTTTCAGTTTCTATGAGTATGTAGGCTTTCTATTGTTTTTGTTGTTGTTGAAGTCCAGCTTTAATCAGTGGGAGTCTGATATGATACAAGGGGTTATTTCAATTTTCTTACATCTCTTGAGGTTCTTTTTATGGTCAACTTTTGGGAAAGCTCCATGAAGTGCTGAGAAGAAGGTATAATCTTTTATGTTTGGGTGAAATGTACCTTAGATATCTATTAGGTATATTTGATTCATAACCTGTGTTAATCTCATTATTTCCCTATTTAGTTTATGTCTCTATAACCTTTCTATTGGTGAGAGTCGGGTATTGAAGTTAATGTGTGGGGTTCCATATGTAGTTTAAGCTTTAGTAATATATTTTATGAATGTAGATGCCTTTGCATTTGGGGCATAGATTTTCAGAACTGAGATGTCATCTTGGTGGACTTTTCCTTTGATGAGTATAAAATGTCCTTCTGTATCCCTTTTGATTAATTTTGAAAGAAAGACTATTTTATTAGATATTAAAATAGCTACTCCAGTTAGATTCTTTGGTCCATTTACTTGGAAACCTTTTTGCATCCCTTTACTCTGAGGTAGTATCTGTGTTACTAAGGAGTGAGTTTTGTGTGTACCAGAATGATGGATCCTGTTTATTCATTCACTCTATTAGCCTGTGTCTTTCTATTGGTGATTGAGCCCACTGATGTTGAGAGATATTAATGGCCAGTGATTATTAGTTAATTTGATGTTGATAGTGGTACTATATGTGTGTGTTTCTGTGTGTATCTCAATTCTCTCCTTTTGAACTTCCTGGTGTAGAATTATCTATTTCATGTGTTTTCTTGGGTATTTCTTGGGTGTTTCCTTGTGTTGGAATTTTCCTTTTAGTATTCTCTTTTTCCTGGACTACTGGAAGATGATACTGTTTAAATTTGCTTTTGTCATGGAATATTTTTCTCCATCTATGGTGATTGAGTTTTTTGTTGGGTATAGAAGTCTGGGCTACTCTCTGTGATCTCTTAATAGACTGTAGGACATTTGCCCAGGCCCTTTTGACTTTTAAAGTCTCTGTTGAAAAGTCTGGTGTAATTCTAATAGGTCTGCCTTCATATGTAACTTGACCTTTGTCTCCTGTAACTTTTAATATTTTGTCTTTGTTCTCTACACTTACTGTTTTGGTTATTATGTAGCAGCAAAATTTCCCTTTTTGATTTAATGTGTTTGGTGTTCTGTAACCTTCTTGTACGTTTATAGGCATTTCTTTCATTAGGGAAAATTTCTTCTTTTATTTTGTTGAGGGTAATTTCTGGCTTTGTGAGTTGGGAGTCTTCTACTTCTCTATTACTCTTAGGTTCGGTCTTGCCATAGTGTTCCAATTTTTTCTGGATGTTTTCTGTAAGAAACTTTTTTATTTTTAGCATTTTTTGTATCAATTTCTTCTATGATATCTTCTACTCCTGACATTCTCTCTTGAATCTCTTGTATTATGTTGGTGATACTTACAATCTGTATTTCCTGTTCTCTTTCCTAGGTTTTCCATCTCCAGAATTGCCTTAGCTTTTGTTTTCTTTATTGTTTCTATTTCCATTTTCAGGTCTTGACCAATTTTATCAATTTCATTCACCTTTTCCTGTATTGCTTTATGTTTATTCGTTTTATTTTGAAGGTCCTCTACCTGTTTGATTATATTTTCCTGTATTTCTTTAAGAGATTTATTCATTTCTTCTTTAAAGGCCTCTATCATCTTCATAAGATTAGATTCATGGCCATTTTCTTGCATTTCAGGGTTGTAGGGTATTCAGGACTTGATGATGTAGAATAGCTGGGTTCTCATGGTGCTATATTATCCTGGCTTTTGTTCTTTGATTCTCAACACTGGACTTTATCCCTTTGGTTGTCCCTAATGTTGGCAGGTCTGGTAGTCACTGGTGGGAGTAGGCTTCTGGGATTGCAGGTATTGCTGGTAGTTCCTGTTGTCACAAGGCCTCTGGGATTGCAGGTAGAGCTGGTTGTCCCTGTAGTAGCAGTCTTCCAGGGATACAGGCAGAGCTGCCCTACTGTGATGGGTTCCTGCTGATGGTTGTTGGGTAGGAGTTTTGAGTGCAGGCCTCTAGGGATGCAGGTAGAGCTGGGGATCACTGATGATTGCAGGCCTCTATTTATCCTGTCAGTAGCTGGCCTCTAGCAATGGAGGCCTCCCTCTAGAGATGGGAACCCTAGAAAGGAGAACAGTAACTACAGACACAAACATTACCATCAGAATACAAGAGATGCAAGAGAGAACTTGAGAGAGTTGTGGCCCTCGAAATGGAGTGCAGAAGGGGTAGGGTGGAGGTCCCCTTTACCGGGTTTGCCCAAAGGAACTTTGAGGCAGGGGATTGATGGTAGGGCATCTCACCTCCTGGTCTGTGGGTGTGTGGGGTTGTGGTTAGAGGTGTGGAACTGGAAGATTGTAGGCCAGCAGGTAGGAGCTTGCTAAGCCTTTTTGTACTTCATTTGCTGTTTTTCAGGTTGAATTATACCTTCAAAAACATACACATTACTTCTAGGTCCTTCAGAATATGAGCTTTGAAGTAGGCTGCAGGCCTCCAGAACTGTGAAGCAGTAAATTTCTACCACTGCAAGCTAGCTAGCCTTTTTTTTTTTTTTTTTTTTTTTTTTTTTGTCTGTTATAGCAACTTTAAGAAACTGATGCAGAAGTATTTTGTATTCAGGAAAGATCATGTGTGTGCTCCTAAGTAATTAACCTTTGGTTATTTCTATAAATGGTATCAGTTGTAAAATGAATATTCTAATTACTCATTTATTTCCTATAAAATATATAATTGACTTTTGTATTACTTATCCTGAGGATCTTCTAGTTGCCATGTTTTTAATCTTTTTTTTTTTTTTTAGAATTTTTTAAAAAAAGATGTATTTTACTTCTATTGCTTGACTAAGTACAAAGTCAGGTGCCAGAGGAGACTAGAAGAGGATTTTGTGTTCTCTGGAACTAGAATTTCATGTGCTTGTAAGCTGCCTTTAGTGTATGCTAAAAACTGAACTTAGGTCCTCTGCAAGAGCAGGGAATACTCTTAACGTTTGAACCATCCCTTCACTTCCAGCAAGTTCTAATTCATAATTCCTACTATGTCACTTCTTGCTATGTTACCTATACTCTTCTCATTTCTCTTCTTATTTCACTGCCTGTTTAGAACATTCGGTGCAGTGCTGAATAGAAAGCTCATCTTTAGAGTGAGTGTGCTTGTTCCCAGTGTCAGAGGGAAAGCTCTCAGTGTCTCATAACTATGTGTGTTTAGTCATAGAGATTACAGATAACTTTTATTGTTGGAGGAAATTGCTTCTCATTAGTTTGCTAAGGTATTTATCATGACCGTGGGCTAAACTTTCAAAAGTTTTTTATCTATTGAAATTATTTCCAATTTACATGAATCAAGTTATTCTCAATAAACATAAAATTATATTAAACATAAAATTATATCCTATTGAAAAAGGATCCAGAATAATACTTTTTCATTGATAAGTCATGTTAAAAAATTAAAGAAAATACAGGAGAATCGGTGAATATAATTTTCAAGTAAACACACAGTCCAATAAGATCCTCACACCTCAGGGTGGATTCAGATTTCCCACGAGCAATTAAAAAGTGTAGACAGGTTGTTTACATTTTGTAGATATATCTACTTCATGTGTATGAATTGCTTATCTGCATGCATGTATGTAAATGTACCATGTGCATGTGATGGTCCACAGCCTTTAGAAGATGACGTCAGATCCCCTGGACACTGGTGCTCTGAGCTGCCATGTGGGTGCTGGGAACTAAGCCTCAGGCATTCTGCAAAACTCAAGTTCTTTGACTGAGGAGGCACCTCTCCAACTACTATGAAAGTATTCTATTATTATTTACTTGTTTATTTATTATTATCTAGTAACATTTAAACATATATTTATAGAAATACTAATTTTTTAAGATCCTGTTTTTGTATATACACACACACACTATATATATATATATGTTTGTATATATCATACAAAATGTTCAGATCAAAGTTTCCCCTCCCCTAACTTCTCACCTACCAGGGTCTATGTTGTCTTTTCCTATCTTTTTTAAAAAAGCAAACAGGCAAACAAACCAGGAAAAAACAACAATGAGAAAGCACAAGAAACACATACACACATATCCAAAATAAAAACACAAAATTGGAGATGATAATATACAAGCAAAAGGCCAGTAAGAGAAAAATGTCCAAACAAAGCTATGATTCATTTTATGTTAACCGTCTGCTGCTTGGCCCGGGACCCACCGACAGTAATATACCCAGTAATATACCCAGTGAGGCTCAATTGGAAAAAACAAAACCCTGATATTATAATTTATTTTTAAATAATTTCAAACATTTATTATAGTCTCCATTATTATTACCAGGCCAGTAGCAAAACAAATGAATGGATAAATTATATCTGTACATTTGAAATACTAAAAATGGAAACATCATCTTTGAAATTGTGATTTCTCACTTGTTGGTGGTGCAATAGATTTAATAGCAAATGGCAAAATAGTCTTAGAAGAGAGTACCGAGAACCTCTCTGTCACTGTGGTTATGTAAGTACATAAACATTAAAGAGGTACTGAGAAAGGAATTCTCACTAAAAACACAGGAAAAGCAGAAAATTATCATGTATTCATTTAGAATAAGTTAGAAAGTGATTAGGGAAAATACATTCATAACTGAGAAATGTGAAATTTGAAAAAATATAGAAATTATTAGTGTTACTGAGCTTATCATTCATCATTTTGAAATTAGCAAAATAAACCTTTATTACTTTATTTCTGGAATAAAAACAGATAGGATGCAAACTGGCAGGTTCTTAGGTACATATACATAAGATAAAAAGATTCATAGAGGCATGGTAATGTATATAGGTAATTTATATAAATCACAGACTGACTGAGAACATGAGTAGCAAAATGTGATTGTAAACATTAGAGAAAAACTTTGAAAAATTAAACAAAATGAACAACTTACTTTAAAACAGTATTTATTGAGGACACAGAGACAAAATTCTAATTAAAAAAATCAGAACTGAAAAGGGAGACATAACAACAGATCCTGAAGAAATCCAAAACACCATCAGATCCTTCTACAAAAGGCTATACTCAACAAAACTGGAAAACCTGGACGAAATGGACAAATTTCTGGACAGATACCAGGTACCAAAGTTGAATCAGGATCAAGTTGACCTTCTAAACAGTCCCATATCCCCTAAAGAAATAGAAGCAGTTATAAATAGTCTCCCAGCCAAAAAAAGCCCAGGACCAGACGGGTTTAGTGCAGAGTTCTATCAGACCTTCAAAGAAGATATAATTCCAGTTCTGCACAAACTTTTTCACAAGATAGAAGTAGAAAGTACTCTACCCAACTCATTTTATGAAGCCACTATTACTCTGATACCTAAACCACAGAAAGATCCAACAAAGATAGAGAACTTCAGACCAATTTCTCTTATGAATATCGATGCAAAAATCCTCAATAAAATTCTCGCTAACCGAATTCAAGAACACATTAGAGCAATCATCCATCCTGACCAAGTAGGTTTTATTCCAGGGATGCAGGGATGATTTAATATACGAAAATCCATCAATGTAATCCACTATATAAACAAACTCAAAGACAAAAACCACATGATCATCTCGTTAGATGCAGAAAAAGCATTTGACAAGATCCAACACCCATTCATGATAAAAGTTCTGGAAAGATCAGGAATTCAAGGCCCATACCTAAACATGATAAAAGCAATCTACAGCAAACCAGTAGCCAACATCAAAGTAAATGGAGAGAAGCTGGAAGCAATCCCACTAAAATCAGGGACTAGACAAGGCTGCCCACTTTCTCCCTACCTTTTCAGCATAGTACTTGAAGTATTAGCCAGAGCAATTCGACAAGAAAAGGAGATCAAGGGGATACAAATTGGAAAGGAGGAAGTCAAAATATCACTTTTTGCAGATGATATGATAGTATATATAAGTGACCCTAAAAATTCCACCAGAGAACTCCTAAACCTGATAAACAGCTTCGGTGAAGTAGCTGGATATAAAATTAACTCAAACAAGTCAATGGCCTTTCTCTACACAAAGAATAAACAGGCTGAGAAAGAAATTAGGGAAACAATACCCTTCCCAATAGTCACAAATAATATAAAATATCTCGGAGTGACTCTAACTAAGGAAGTGAAAGATCTGTATGATAAAAACTTCAAGTCTCTGAAGAAAGAAATTAAAGAAGATCTCAGAAGATGGAAAGATCTCCCATGCTCATGGATTGGCAGGATCAACATTGTAAAAATGGCTATCTTGCCAAAAGCAATCTACAGATTCAATGCAATCCCCATCAAAATTCCAACACAATTCTTCAACGAATTAGAAGGAGTAATTTGCAAATTCATCTGGAATAACAAAAAACCTAGGATAGCAAAAACTCTTCTCAAGGATAAAAGAACCTCTGGTGGAATCACCATGCCTGACCTAAAGCTTTACTACAGAGCAATTGTGGTAAAAACTGCATGGTACTGGTATAGAGACAGACAAGTAGACCAATGGAATAGAATTGAAGACCCAGAAATGAACCCACACACCTATGGTCACTTGATCTTCGACAAAGGAGCTAAAACCATCCAGTGGAAGAAAGACAGCATTTTCAACAATTGGTGCTGGCACAACTGGTTGTTATCATGTAGAAGAATGTGAATTGATCCATACTTATCTCCTTGTATTAAGGTCAAATCTAAGTGGATCAAAGAACTTCACATAAAACCAGAGACACTGAAACTTATAGAGGAGAAAGTGGGGAAAAGCCTTGAAGATATGGGCACAGGGGAAAAATTCCTGAACAGAACAGCAATGGCTTGTGCTGTAAGATCGAGAATTGACAAATGGGACCTAATGAAACTCCAAAGTTTCTGCAAGGCAAAAGACATCGTCAATAAGACAAAGAGACCACCAACAGATTGGGAAAGGATCTTTACCTATCCTAAATCAGATAGAGGACTAATATCCAACATATATAAAGAACTCAAGAAGGTGGACTTCAGAAAATCAAATAACCCCATTAAAAAATGGGGCTCAGAACTGAACAAAGAATTCTCACCTGAGGAATACCGTATGGCAGAGAAGCACCTGAAAAAATGTTCAACATCCTTAATCATTAGGGAAATGCAAATCAAAACAACCCTGAGATTCCATCTCACACCAGTCAGAATGGCTAAGATCAAAAATTCAGGTGACAGCAGATGCTGTCGAGGATGTGGAGAAAGAGGAACACTCCTCCATTGTTGGTGGGATTGCAGGCTTGTACAACCACTCTGGAAATCCGTCTGGCGGTTCCTCAGAAAACTGGACATAGTACTACCGGAGGATCCAGCAATACCTCTCCTGGGCATATATCCAGAAGATGCCCCAACTGGTAAGAAGGACACATGCTCCACTATGTTCATAGCAGCCATATTTATAATAGCCAGAAGCTGGAAGAACCCAGATGCCCCTCAACAGAGGAATGGATAAAGAAAATGTGGTACATCTACACAATGGAGTACTACTCAGCTATTAAAAAGAATGAATTTATGAAATTCCTAGCCAAATGGATGGACCTGGAGGGCATCATCCTGAGTGAGGTAACACATTCACAAAGGAACTCACACAATATGTACTCACTGATAAGTGGATATTAGCCCAAAACCTAGGATACCCAAGATATAAGATACAATTTCCTAAACACATGAAACTCAAGAAAAATGAAGACTGAAGTGTGGACACTATACCCCTCCTTAGAAGTGGGAACAAAACACCCTTGGAAGGAGTTACAGAGACAAAGTTTGGAGCTGAGATGAAAGATGGACCATGTAGAGACTGCCTTATCCAGGGATCCACCCCATAATCAGCATCCAAACGCTGACACCATTGCATACACTAGCAAGATTTTATCGAAAGGACCCAGATGTAGCTGTCTCTTGTGAGACTATGCCGGGGCCTAGCAAACACAGAAGTGGATGCCCACAGTCAGCTAATGGATGGATCACAGGGCTCCCAATGGAGGAGCTAGAGAAAGTACCCAAGGAGCTAAAGGGATCTGCAACCCTATAGGTGGATCAACATTATGAACTAACCAGTACCCCGGAGCTCTTGACTCTAGCTGCATATGTATCAAAGGATGGCCTAGTCGGCCATCACTGGAAAGAGAGGCCCATTGGACACACAAACTTTATATGCCCCAGAACAGGGGAACGCCAGGGCCAAAAAGGGGGAGTGGGCGGGTAGGAGAGTGGGGGTGGGTGGGTATGGGGGACTTTTGGTATAGCATTGGAAATGTAAATGAGCTAAATACCTAATAAAAAATGGAAAGAAAAAAAAACAGTATTTATTAAACTTTGAATCAGTTTTCTTCTACATCTACGGCAAGGTAGAATTAGTAATTTCAACTATTCCCACAAATGATGTAGTAGATTTTGACAGTGCTCACAGAACAGACTTTTATAGTCCTGAATAAATTGTCTCAGAATATAACAAATAATAAATATTTCTATTTTTTAAGCAATATGTATGCCCTTGATCCTAAGCCTGAAGGTACGAATAAGAAGTCAGAATCACCTACTAGTTAAGATTGCAAGTAGGCTCGATGAAACATCATGGAATTCCACAAAGTAACACTAATTCTAATTATGTATACAAAATCAAGTTATTAAATTATAAAATCTATGTCTAACACAACACAGAAAAATACATTAATTCAAAGCTAATCTCTACTCTTTTTAGACTGGTAATAAGTGAACACTTATCAACTTTAAGAAATGGAGCCTAAGTGTATGTGCATACCATTTTTTGGAATTGGGTAATATTTAAAAATTATATATATGTATGTTGTTATATACATATGTATATATGTATATAACAAATATATATATATATATTGTTCATTACAGATTACTAATGTTTATACAATTGAGTATTTTGTGTGCATGTGCGTATGTGCACCACATGCAAACCTGTTACCTAGGGAGGTTAGAAGAGGGCGTCATATCCCTTGGAGCTGAGAGTACAGGAGCATTAGAAGCTCTATGTGAGTTGGTGTTGGTTGCCATGTGAAAATTGGGACTGGACCTGGGCTTTCTGCTAGAGAACCACGTACTTTTATCCACCTAGTCATCTTTTCAGTCCTGCAAAACTGCTATTTAACTAAATATTTAAAGTCAATATTTAAGGTTTGGGAAGAAGGTTTATTGGGTAATGAAAGTGCTCACTGCTTAAGCATAAGGACCTGTTCCCTCCCCCTCTCTTTTCTTTGCTTTAAAAAAATTTATCATCAACATTAATATCATCATCATCATCATTAGTTGTACTTATACTTTATGTAACAGTCCATTACTTACAGAATCAAGGGCAGGCACTCAAAACGGGAAGGAACCTATGCAGAGGCCATGGAGGAGTACTGCTTACTAGCTTGCTCTAAATAGCTTGCTCAGCCTGCTTTCTTATAGCACTTTATAGCTCGGAGGTGGCACCACCCATATCCACTAATTAAGAAATTGCATTCAGTATTGCCACAGGACAAACTGGTGGTAGCATTTTCCTATTGGGGTTCTAAAATGACTGTAGCTGTGTCAAATTGACTTAGAATTAGCCAACATGTATGGTGATTTATAACAAGGTTCAGAATCTTTCTTTAAAGGAGTAGTAAATTAGCAGCTCAGAGTTGTTCGCCTTCTTTTCTCACAGTGCTGACTATCTCAGGAGTTTCAGGTGTAATTTCAGTTCAAAGCACTGATTTCCGGTTTCTCTCTGTTTCTGTTTGCCTCATGATCCCTCTCATAGCTCGAGGCTATAGTCCTAAAATCCCACTGCTTTCCAATGGGAATGGGCAGGATATTCAGGAGTTTAGTAAATCCCTGGGAATACAATATTGCCCCAGAGGAGTTAATGTGAAAATTATCAAACTCTTGGTGGCTGGAAGTGTTTTTACTACTATTATATCATATGCCAGAAATGTGTTTCTTCTAAAGCAAGCCTGGAAAAATGAACAGGGATCAGAGAGGACATTAGAAAATGTGGTCAGTGGGTGTACTGCTTGGTTTTGTGTGTCAACTTGACACAAGCTGGAGTTACCACAGGGAAAGGAGCTTCAGTTGAGGAAATGCCTCCATGAGATCCAGCTGTGGGGCATTTTCTCAATTAGTGATCAAGGGGGAAAGACCCCTTGTGGGTGGTGCCATCTCTGGGCTGGTAGTCTTGGGTTCTATAAGAGAGCAGGCTGAGCAAGCCAGGGGAAGAAAGCCAGTAAGGAACATCCCTCCGTGGCCTCTGCATCAGCTCCTGCTTCCTGACCTGCTTGAGTTCCAGTCCTGACTTCCTCTGGTGATGAAAAGCAGTATGGAAGTATAAGCTGAATAAACCCTTTCCTCCCCAACTTGCTTCTTGGTCATGATGTTTGTGCAGGAATAGAAACCCTGGCTAAGACAGTGGGGTTCCCTGGATGTTTGACCTGAGTTACTGGAGTTTTGGAAATAGTCATAGAGCTATTCTCTATTATGGTTCTCTTATTAATTTTATTTTAAATTTATTTTTATTTTAATGTTTTTGAGATTGTAATATAATTACATATTTTTTCTCTTCCTTTCCTTTCTCCAAACCCTCCCAAGTTGTCTCCCATGCTTTTGTCTTTCAAATTCAAGGCCTCTTGATTTAAAATTGGTGTGTATGTGGTCCTAAATCCATAAATAAAACTTGCTCAGTCCCTATGTTACTTGATACTTGTATGTAGATGATCTCTTGGCTGACAACTTAGTATTAGACAACTAATTGGTGTGTTCTTTCTTCCCTGGGAAAGACTCTCTCCCACTCTCAGCATTCTTTAGTTGCTCCTTCTTTTTTGTCTAGGATTGAGGCCTCAAGAGCTTTTCCCCTTCTGCATGCCTATTGGTGTCATCCTTGATCAAGTCGTTTCTGCAGCCTTGTTTGAAGACTCATGGGTGTGGCTTCCTACATTTCCAGCAGACACAATCTCACAGCATGCCTCCTGTCCTTCTGGCTCTTACAATCTTCCCACCTTCTCTTCTGCAATAATGCCTGAGCCTTAGATTCAGGAAGTATGTTGTAGATATAGCCTTTGGGAATGGGCTTCACAGCTCCACATTTGGTTGTTGTGGTTTTCTCTACTAGTGTTTGTATATTGGAAAGAGAAATGTCCTTGATGAGGGGTGAAGGATACAAGTATCTGCAGACATAAGAACAAATATTTCCAATGGAGTTAAGGATTCTGCTGGTTTAGTTAGTTGGCTGCTGCAGGTTCTTCCCATGAGCCTTGACTTTACTCACCCTGAATTGTTGGACTAGGTCCAGTTCCAGTCAGAATTCTCTTTTGTGCCGTGGGTCTTAGTCCAATTAGAAAGCTGTTGGTTACCATCCTAGTATGTGTGCCACTACTGGTCCCTTAGGGTTATTTTGCCACACCAGTCATTGTTGTAGTTTATTGGGATCTTGACTGTTTGGGACTCTTGGTTGCTTCCTTCCTTTTTGTGTTTGCATGGCACCTTTTGGTACTATGAAAGCTATTCCTCAAAGGAGGCTTTCAGGGGACAGGGTCAGGCATCACCTGTAACCCCGGTGGTGAAGGAGGTGGTCAGCCTGTCTAGCCACTTGGTGAACTCCAGCTTTAGGGAAGATCATGAAAAATTCATGTGGGGAGTAGTAAAGAAACTCAAATGTCACGTTCATAACTACAAACACATTGTAATCTCAATTTTTCCTAAGTCAATTTAGTGATTCAATACAATTGAATTAGAAATTCCAATAGAATGTTTTTGTAAGATATGATAATATACTTCTAAAATTTATATGCAAAAGCAGATGTTCATAATATAAAAATTCCTAATACAATGGAGTGATTTCTTAATGTATGACATGATGTTTAGGAATATATTAAGTTATTGATTTATGAATAGTTTGTGCGAGGGAAAAGTAGAGTACCAAATATGCCCTCTCAGATAGGATGGATTCATTTCTAACACAGCTTCTATCACAGTCAATGGGGAAATAATAAATAGTAATCAGTAATGTTGAGAAATGTGCTATCCATAGAAAAATAAGTTTTCTCTGTCTTATGTGTAACCTAAGTTAAAAATAGATAGGGATATAATTATAAAAAGCAACAATTTCAAAGTTTCCAGAGGACAATTATGAAAACCCATTTCTACAGCAGAAAATGGCTTTTTATTTTTTCTATTTTTTTATTAATCATTTTATTCATTTATGTTTCAAATGATATGTTCCTTCCCAGTTACTCCTCCACAAACCCCCATTCCATCCCCCCTTGCCCCTTTGCCTCTATGAGGATGCTCCTCCACCCACTCACCCCCACACACCTACCTCCCTGTCCTCACATTCCCCTACACTAGGGTGTGGAGTTTCTACAGGACCAAGGACCTCCCTTCCCACTGATGTCAGATAAGGCCATCCTTTGCTACATATATGACTGGAGCCATGGGTCCATGTATACTCCTTGGTTGGTAGTTTAGTCCCTGGGAGCTCTGGTGGATCTGGTTGGTTGATATTGTTCTTTCTATGGGGTTGCAAACCCCTTCAGCTCCTTCAGTTCTTCCCCTAACTCCTCCATTGGGGTCCCTATTCTGAGTCCTATGGTTGGCTGTGTGCATCCCATCTGTATTGGTCAGGCTCTGGCAGAGCCTCTCAGGAGACAGCTATATCAGAGTCCTATCAGCAAGTGGTTGTTGGCATCAACAATAGTGTCAGGGTTTGGTGTCTGCAGATAGAATGGATCCCTAGGTGAGGCAGTCTCTGGGTGGCCTTTTCTTCAGTTTCTGCACTTTTTTTGTTCTTGTTTTTTCTTTGGATAGTAACCATTCTGGGTTAAAAATTTTGAGATGGGTGGAAGGCCCCATCCCTCAACTGGTCGTCATGCCTATCTACTGGAGGTAGTCTCTAAAGGTTCTATTTTCCCATTGGGTATCTGGGATAAAGTTGTCCCAGTTGGGTCCTGGGAGCCTCTTGCTTCCCTGGAGTCTGGGATTTTCTAGTGGCTACCTCCAGCTCCCTATCCCCCACTACTATATTTCTATTCAATTTCCTGACCCTCTGTACTTCTCTCTTGTCCCTTCCAATAGCTGATCTTGCCCCCTTTTTTTCCCTTCCTCTCATCTTTCCCTCCCAGATTCCTCTCTCTGTCTCTACCTCTTGTGATAGAAAATGTTTCTTATTTAGGAAAATTTCTTCCATGCCAATGAGTTTGAGGCTCTTTCCTACTTTCTCTTCTATTAGATTCAGTATATCTGGTTTTATTTTGAGGTCCTTGATCCACCCAGACTTGAGCTTTGTGCAAGACAATAAATATGGATCTATTTTCATTTTTCTACATACAGTCTACCGGTTAGACCAGCACCATGTATTGAAGATGCTTTCTTTTCTCTAATATATATTTTTGGCTTCTTTGTCAAAGATGAAGTGTCCATAAATGAAAGAGATATTGAAAATATTAATTTTAATACAAACAGTTAATATACCAATTAAATCTCAATCTTGACTTCACCAGCATGTGAAGAATCAAAATCCAAATATGGCGGCGCTCATGATTACAGCACAGCTTACCTCCTTTCATGTTAATCTGGAAGCGTAACATCTTGATTCTATAAGAGCTAGAAGAAACTAACATGTCTACTTAATTTGAGGACCTGACTTTCAATCCATGACTTAGTTTATGCATCGTTGATCCAAGTGTGTGCACCATAGTGCAGCTCACAAAGATTGATGTGGCTTTATCTTTTTCTTGTGTCATTCTTGTTCTAACCACTGGCTAATAGTACAACCTTGAAACTTTGTACAATGTACCTGCCACAGCAATTGTTAACCTCATAGTTGGGCATGTACAACAATAAATGTATTATAAATTGGGAAACAATTTGCTTCTTAAGTTTCTCCATTACTGCCTCATCTATGTAATCATTTATCTGTCCAAATCCATTTAAACTACATGTTCTACATTTATACACCCCATTCTACCCAGTGTGCTGGAAATGTGTCAGGTTATTCTCATAATAGTGTCTATGCTTCCTATTGAAGCTTTCTGACATAAGTTGTGGGAAGATTTTATACAGTAAATTATTAATACAGATGCTGTTTTTCTTCATCCTAGCTAGTTTCCCAATAATGACACATAGAGGCCCAGTTTTATTTAATCCAGCTTCACCACACAATACCTGAACAGTCTTTGATCTAATTTAATTCTCTAAGCTAATCTGACTACCACCCAGCCAAAATCCCTGAGATACTTACATTTCAGTTTTGGACTGGCTCTCTGGACTTTAGATGTGTTCTGCCTTGATGTTTCTCTGGACCGTCTTCCTTGTGGCTGAATCCCCTCTTTCTCTCCCTCCTTCCAGGGCTGCCAGAAGTCCTGCATTATTCTCTCTGTTGCTTAGTTATTGGCATTTTCAGCTTTTATTGACAATGGAGAGAATAAATGATGAGCATTGTTTGCACAAATTTCAGACAGGAGATTTTTATCATAAGCATCACAATGCTTTTTCCAAACAAAATATGAGGGCAGAGAAATGAGCATTTGAATAACACAGGGATAACCTTTGCACAGTGCACAATAACAAGGTGTGATCTCTCTCTCCTTTACAAGAGAGAGAACTGCAGTAGTTGGCATCACAAGCTCCCCTCAGGGAAAGGGGCATGCGCTGAAACAGATAAGAAGCAACTTGGGGTCAATACTGAGTATTCTGACAGAAGTGTGAACATAGTGGACCATACTCCCAAAATAGCCTGATAAGTCTGTGCTTTGGAAACTGTATACATTAGGCACTGTCTAGTTTGTTTTAGAGCTATATAGGAAAGCATGAATTTTCTGAAACTAGTACTCAGTGCAAGGTGTATATTGTCTGATGAAAGACAAAACAAGTCAGTCTGAGAGATTGTGACACTGTTATTATCATCATTAAATGTCTTCTGATTCCGAGGCAGAGTAAAAACTTTAATAAAAAATCCAAAAAAAAAAATCCCGATGCATAGAGTGTTTCTATCCCAAGACACATGAAAAAAATAAGCATTAAAAATTAAGTGTTTATTTCTGTGCATGGTATATTTCATAACTAAGTATAAAGCTCCAATCATTTTTGGACATTAAAATTCTATTTTATTGAATTTGATGATAGTTTTTCTATATTGAAATTAACATTAAAATTTCTAGGGATGGGTGTGGGCAGAGGCAAGGTCAACCTGATTTACAGAGCAAGTTACTGACAAGGTTACACAAAGATACCTTGTCTTGACATTTAAAACAAAAAACAAAAAAAGGATCTGGTCTAAATGATGAGTTCCAGGCCAGCCAAAGTTGTATGACCAGACCTTGCCTCAGAAAACAAAGATAAATAAGGGGAAAAAGTTAGTTTTATAAGAATATAATGTTCTTAAATTTTAAAGGTAATATGTCATGAATCATTTACATTTCTGAAATTCTCTATGATCATGTATATCAAAACTAGACTTCAAATTTCTTGGTCATCTATATTAGTAAGCGACATATTAATGATTTGTAAAACAGCGTATCTCTGTGTTTTTGAAGTTTGCCCAGGTTTAAATGCCTCTGCCTAAAGCATCTGGTATGGCCACCTATTTTTCAATAGAATTGCATTATATGTTTCATACTTAATTGTAGTTTCAGACTTTTGCCTATTTAAGAATTTTGTCTTACATGTTTCCCAAATAATGGTGTAAATTTTAACTACTTTGTGATCTATATCCTAACCTCCTGAAATGTCTGTGTAAACCAATGTTGGTGAGCATGGAATTCTCCTATCCAACTCTTCTATCCTTCCTCCATCCTCAAGTGTTATTGTGTTCTCAGCTTCAGTATGTTTTTCTTTCTTCTTTTTTGGAACAAGCGAAAGTTTACTTCCTGTGTCACTTGTTTTAGGGTCGAAGAGAATAAGTGACAGTGAAGTGTCTGACTACGACTGCGAGGATGGCGTGGGAGTAGTGTCAGGTGAGTGCAGTCATTCCTAGCAGCACATGGGAGTCTAAGTCGCCCATGGCCATCATCAAAAGAAACAAATGTAAGAACACAAATTTGCCTCCCATCTCCAAAAAGAACCTGAAGAGAACCTTAACAACCTAAGACAGCCTTAGTCTATTCTATTGGTTTTCTTGGGTCCTTTGGTAAAGATCAGTTGAACATTTTTATGTTGGTTTACTTCTTAGCTATTTGTTGGGTTTCACTGTGTACTTTATTCTCTGGGCAATAATATAATGTTCTTATTGTTTCCAATTATAGTATGTATTGAATTTTCCTACAGTTAGTCTTCCAACTCTAATAATCAGTACTGTGTAAGTCTCTGCTTTTTGCATCCCCATATAAGCTTTAAAACAAACTTGTCAGTACCTAGAAACTTAGGCCTTCTAATAATTGCATTGAATCTATAGATCTAGTTGATGAAACCTACTGTCTTCCTAATATTGAGTTTTCCTGTTTTGTGCATGTAGAATATCTCTTCCTTTATTTAATTTTATTGATTTTTTTTTCACGTTACTTTATATTTTGGTGGATTGCTGTGAAGAATTTCATGATTGGGGGTGTGCTAATTTAATTGGCTTTGGCTTTTGAATTTCAAATTTCAACAGTTGTTAGTTGTAAGTAAGTGATTGATTATTGTATTTTAGCCTTGTTTTCTATAATTTTCTGCAATCCTCTGTTCGTGGAGGTTATTGATTTAATCTTCAATCTATATTTTAATTACTGCACTTAGACCACTGTCATTTGAATATCTTGTTGACATAGTCGACTGTTATGGTTTTTTGTTATAAAAACCATTCTTTTCTTACTCCTACATTTAGACTTCTATTTCGGCTTTAAATGAGCATTTATATTACTTGATTTCTTAATCTTTACTTTTTTTTAAAAAAGTTCCTTCTATGGTAGTTAACCTAGTGTGTGTGTGTGTGTGTGTGTGTGTGTGTGTGTATGTGTGTGTGTAACTTCTTTATATCCACTTTCAAGCAGTATTTCACACATGATGTAATTTACATTAATAAATTCCTATAGCTTCCTCTTTATATGATTGTTATCATTTTGTTCACTTAAAAAGCAAAGGTAATCATGCATCTATGTGCATAATTATAGGTATGTTTAACCAGGTGTCTGCAAATGATTTTATATGTAGATAAGCATATGCATAAGTTTTACTTTCTCTACCACAGTGTCACATGTGGGTATGTCCACAGAAATATGCCATTATGAGATACTACCAATGTCAGTTGCTTAGAATTCACAGCCATCCTTCTCTGTGGCAGCTGGTGCTTAGATAAATAAAACTGCCTCTCTAGATAAGCACCTTGCCTTTTTTCCATTCATAGTCCCAAGCTAGGGTTTATCTTTAAAATATTAAAAGGTGCTTCCACATTGCTGAAAATTCCAGCTGCTCACAGCAGAGTGTCAGATGTTGGAGCCTGCCGGCAGACAGCATTCTTTGTTTAGCTTCTTCCCTTTCGATAATTCCTCTTTATTTGCTGGGGTACTTCTTGAATTATTTGTGTCTATCTTAATCTTTTGCTCTGTTCCAGGGCATAGAGCCTAATATTCCAGAACAGTATCTTTCTGCGAAAAGATCACATAAGAATGAAATTATTTTTCTCGGTCATGTCTGTTCATAATCATTTAATATGGATATGTACTAGGAATGAACCTATGGTTTTATTCATACAAAGCACATGTACTACTTCTGAGCTACCTTCAGAACCTCTAGGCAACTTAGGAAGAACTCATTATAGCAATGCGTTTTAGAAAGTGCCCATCAGTTATCTTAGTGGAGCAAATGGCTGATTACCAAGGGCTGAGGAGAACATGATGATGATGATGATGATGATGATGATGATGATGATGGTGGTGGTGGTGATAATGATGATGATGATGATGGTGATGATGATGATGGTGGTGGTGATGATGATGATGATGTTGCAGCAGTATCCTCCAATTCAGCCTTATTCATGTTTCTCTGTTACATATGTATGTTATGGCAAACGCCTTTGCTTCTTTCCTTTTCCGTGGTTTCCCACATAGAACTGTTGCTTTTCTGACATGTAGAGTTTCCTTCCTTGCCTTGTCCAAATGCCTGTACTTTTGGATATTCATTTCTGTAAGGATGTTGAGTTGCCGGATCTTGTTTTCAGACGACTGTAGTTTCTCGGCTCTGTGAAGCATTGCAGGAAAATGGCATCAAGCGTTGTTTAGTGTGGTTTATCTTATTTAAAATGTTCGTGCACACTATGAAGCACCTTACAAACCTAGCAAGTCCTGTGAATATTAACAGTGGTTAAGAAACACTTAATTTCTAGAAATGAAATATTTTTAGAACAATCTTGGTTCTCTTTTTAAAGATAGCATAATTTTTTACAGTACCCAGTACAGTGAACATAATAACTACCTAATTATTAAATCTCCTTCCATTTCCATGTCTGTGTTTATAATTTTCAAACATACTACACTGTGTTTTGTTATACTTTACATTTATCTTATTAAAAGTATGCCGGCCTCAGCAATACTTTATGTTTTTAGTGCAATACAAAGACATTCATATTATTATTTTATTTTTTACCTTAGATTATCGACACAATGGCCGCGATCTTCAAAGCTCCACGTTGTCGGTGCCAGAACAAGTCATGTCATCAAATCATTGCTCACCATCAGGGTCTCCTCATCGAGTAGATGTTATAGGAAGGACAAGGTCATGGTCGCCTAGTGCCCCTCCTCCTCAAAGGTATGACAATTTTGTTTGTAGCATGATACTTAGAGTGAACTTAACCTAAATTACCATAATAATCTCTAAACATAAGTTATTCTTTAAAGCATTCTTTTAGGGAAAAAGTAAGATACCATTGCAATGGAAATAAGATGTGATATGGGTTATTTTGTGATTTTTCATGATCTCTGTGTTAGTTGATATAAGAGTTCAAAATAGTTAAGAAAAACTGGCTTTAAACTGTGTGTAAATATTAAGCAAATCCACTTAGAATCAGATGAATTGTATAGTTATTGGTAAATTAAAAGAAAAATTTATTAACAAAACTAAAAAATGCATGAGTAGCGGAAAAATGGTGACACAGATCTGTTGTTCTAGGTCATATAATATTTCAAATCTCTGATAAACATAAGTATTAAAGAGTATATACATGCAGTGCAAACCATGAGCATAATATATACATTATACATGATAGATAGTTCAGGAGTCATATTAAATAGGAAAGATATGTACTATACATAGATATAATTTAATTTAATATATATTGATTAAAACATTGTGGATATATAAATATATCAGATTTGCCTGTGTATTTGAATATTCCTCTGAATATAAACATGGCATTGCAAACTAATGAAAAAGGATGGTTTGCAAAGAATGGTACCATAGTGGACTGCTTGGATGAAATTTTTACTTTCCTTTTTGTTTTTCTTTTTTTTAATTAATTATTTTTTTAATTTATTTTTTCATACTCTAGATTTTATTCCCCGACCCCCAGTCCACTCTCAAACTGTTCCACATCCCATACCTCCTCTCCACCCCCTGTCTCCACCCTACCCCATCTGATCTCTAAACTCCCTGGGGCCTCCAGACTCTTGAGGGTTAGGTGCATTCATGATTGAACCCAGACCCAGCAGTCCTCTGCTGTATCATTCTGTAATCTTTCAAAGGACTACCATAACCAGAATATGTGAGGGAAGGACTTAGGAAAGATGTAAAGTAGACAGCTACAATCATAGTAAATTATAAAGGTGGTAGAGCAGGCTAGAGTGTTACCATAGACGACAGGGAGTTTTCTGAGGTTTAAACCCAGGTCCAACCCTGAATACGTAATCACTCCCACCATCCCAGAAAGAACGTGTGCATCATTGAACCTATCTTCTTATCAATCTGCTCCTCTAGTGTGCCTCATATCACTGATTATCAGTGATATAGACTAGGTGTGGCCCATCAGTGATGGATGGGATTGCTTATCTAATCCTTAAGAATATTCTCTTAAATTGACCCCTTTTCTATCTGTAAGAAAAGCCAGACCCTCACACAGCTGTTAATTTTCAAATGAAATGTATACCATCAATACATATTGTGTGTGTATAGTATATACTATAGGATAATATTTATACAAATAACTAAATGTTATTTTTTATATAGACTATGATATAGATTAGTAAGATACTTAACGATCTTGTTGTCTTAGTAGGAATGTGGAACAGGGGCACCGAGGGACACGTGCTACTGGCCATTACAACACAATTAGCCGAATGGATAGACACCGTGTCATGGATGACCACTACTCTTCAGATAGAGACAGGTAAAAGCAATTAAGCCTTACTAAATTCTATTGCCTCAGGAAGGGGTTTATAAAGTGTTTACTCTAGTCCTGTATCTTACTTTAGTTTCCAAACCATGCTTTTTCTTTACTGTTCCCACATTCTTTCTAAGGTTACCCTTTACTTAAAAGGAGAGGTTAAGCATGTACAGTTTTTTCTTGATAAGAAAAACAAACACCAGAGGTTCATGGCTAAGATACAGAATTCTAGCACTTGGGATGGTGATCAGGAAAATTACAAGGATGAGAGAAGCTAGGACTGCTGGGCTAGACCCTGCAAAGGACAGAAGGATTTTGGTCTTTCATAATTCGAAATAGCTAGCAAATTTGCACAAGAGACTATGATGATAATCAGAACACAAACAAGATGTTTTGTGACTTTCCCTGCACATAGCAAATGATCATGGTAACATATATCTGTAGGCTGGAAAAGACTGAAGTGCTTAATAGATTGCAGAGAAGTGGTGTGGCTTTCACACTCAGAAACACTGAGACAGAGTCTGGGTTGTTTTGGAAATCTTTTATCATCATTCTCTAAGAGGTTTTTTTCCATGGCCTTCAGTGAAGCTTTAACTACCTAAAAATCATACTTGTTGACTTCAGTGTTTGGAAGAGTTCTCAGAACTTGTCCCATTAAAAGTGACAAACTTTGGAGTAATATGGTATGTTACAATGCTTACAATAATTCTTACTAATTTTAAGAAAATGAATTAACATTGTAATTCAATCTTTGGATATATATATATATATACCATTGGACTTTTTAAAAATTCATAAGTGAAGACAAGGTTGAATATAATATTAAAAAATATTTACATTCCTTTGTCTTTAAAATCTGCGGACTGTTAGGATATATAAAAGAAATTATTTGGTTTGAATCACAATTAGTACTCAACCCAGTCATAGAATTTCATTGTGTCTCCAAAAGACGAAATGGAGGGTATCTTCTCCATGGATAGTGTCAAACTAATACTACTTTTTGTGTCTAGGATCAAAAATGAAAACATAGAGTTATTATATTAATCTCTATTAGTATCAAATACAAACTACTTAGTACTTTTTTTGCTTTTTAAATTTTTTAAACTCTGTAATCAGCGATTGTGCTGCCTATGGGAAGATATATTTATCAAGTACAATAGTAGTAAAAGTAGATTACCGTGTTGGCATGGCTGAAGAGGTAGAACAAGTAATAAAAACAATCAATAGGAATTTTGGTTATCTAATGAAGTGTTAATGAACTTTCTTTGCTTTTCAAATTATATAGCTGTCACAAGCTTCTTAGCCATTGAAAATTTATTTATTGAGGGAATAAAATTGTCTAAATGATTTTAAAGTTTTTGTAAGCTTTCATATAGTGATCACTTAATAAAAAAAAGTGGAATAATATGAAGTCCAAAACTAGCCTAATACTTGTAGAATGTGATAGAATAAAATTACAAAATAACACTTTACTCTTGTATTAAACTCATAATATTTTGTCAGTATTTTAAGGCACATATTATTAGGTTTAATCACCACAAACACTTGAAATGTTATTATGATTGTTCATGATCTAACGAATTGTTAAGAGTAGCATAACCTTACTGTTATAGACTTATAAAACATCTTCGTTGGGATCAGTCTTAAATCTTTTTTAAAACATTACGTAAAGTACAATTTCATTTCAATAAAAACAAACAATAGAATGCATTTCAAGAACTATTTTGATCATCTGTACAATTCATTAATACAGGAAACAAAATTCGTTGTATAATAGCTTCCCTTAATGTGTATTCTAGTCTAAGTCTTAAGTCTTAAACAGAAATCAAATGCACCAGAATGTCCTTTTTAAAGTGAGAAAGAACTGAAGTACTCTTGTTTTATTTTTATGAATATCATTTCATAGAGTTGTGAATATGCTCAATTTAATTGGGTTTGAGATATGTCTAGGTGATTTATAAAGTATACTTTTTTGTATTTCTGAGAAATTTGTAGGAAGAATTAACTTAGAAGGCCTGCCCTGAATGTAGTCCAGTTGGCTTCCCAGTAGGCTGTGGGTCCAGCTAGAGAAGCACAGCACCACTTAGGGAAAGTGCATTTAACTGGAGCTTGCTTACAGTTTCAGAGATTCCGTTCATCCTCATAGTGGAGAGCATGGTGACATACGGGCACTATGTGCCAGAGAAGTAGCTGAGAGTTTTATATCTGGAGCCATGAACATCAGGAAGAGAGACACATGAGTTCACATAGCCTATCCCTAGTGACACACTTACTCCAACAAGACCACACCTCCTAATCCCTCTCAAATAGAACCATTCTCTGATGACTAAGCCTTCAAACTTGTGAATCTGTTGTGGACATTCCTATTCAAACCACCATACATTGTTAGTTTAAAGATCTCTCTGTATCTTTGCTTGATCCAGTTTGAATGAATAAAGTCCCTCATCATCTTGGGTACTCGAGTATACACTATCTGGCTGGCGGGATTGTGCTGGAGGTTTAGGAGATGAGGCCTGGGAGGGAATATTTCACCAGAGACAGGCTTTGGGAATCCAAGGGCTTCAATTCATTCCCACTCTTTCCCGCTGTGGTTAATGATGGGCGTGCTCCGCTTTCAGACTCCCGTGCCTTCTATTTACTGCCAGGCCTTCCCAGCATGATGGAACTTTTCTCCTTCTGAAAGCACAGCCAAATAAACTTTTCCTCCCAAACTGAAGAAAGAATTTTCCTAGTGTTAGTAATTTAGGGATTTTAAAAGATGCACACATCATTCTTGTTAGCATTGAATTGTTAATTTGTTTAATTGAATGTATTATTTTCTGTAGGATTTGAAACCCAAGGGTCTTGAGTTTGTATTTAGGATTTTAAGTATTCTTGGGGAATGTCAAGTGTTTTGTTTGTGTATCTATAAAATGTCTTATAAATAATCACACAAATTAACTGATACAGTGCTTTCCATGACAGTTTTATATTTCTTGTCAGGCAGCCAGTCTTCAGATATGTATAGCACATAGACATATTTTATCAAAAGTTTGTACTGTTAGTTGACTGTGACAGTGCATATTATCATCCTAGTACTCAGCAGGTGGTGGAGGAAGGATCAGGCATTCAAAGCCAGCCTTGACTACATAGCTAGTTCACTGGAGACTGAACAACATAACAGCCTCAAAAACAAAAGACTAATTTACTGTAGATAATGAAAAAAACTAATATATACATTACATTAAAAATACATTGACTTGTACATATTTTATACTTAATAGATTAGCAGTTAACCTGAAATAACAAAATGAAAAGAAACAAACTAAAATTTTAAAAATGAGAAATTAATTAATTTAGGCATTGTGGAAAACATGTAGAAGATGAGGCCTGAGTTGACTTAGAAATGGGGAATGTTTATTCAGGCAATAGGAGCAAAGTTACAGAGGCAGAGCACATCCACACATCATGGAGCGTGGAGAAAAGCAGCATTTTTGGCATATCGGAAAATTGTATGAGAAGACAGACTTTTATACTGAACCATATTCCATGTGATATGTTGCTGTTTAAATTAATTATAGTTCTTTGCTGAACTTCAGTGGTGGGTGCATGGGATGAAGCATCATATTCTTTTTATGGGTCATGGGTAAGAATTATGTGTCTATATTTTATTGGGTCTTTGATTATATATCTGCATTATTCTATCATTAGTCAATATCTTACTCTGTTGTTAAAAGGAAAGTCTTTACACATAAGTCAAACACTTCCATACAGATTATTATTATTATCATCATCATCATTATTTTTGGTTTTTCGAGACAGGGTTTCTCTGTGTAGCCCTGGCTGTCCTGGAACTCACTCTGTAGACCAGGCTGGTCTCGAACTCAGAAATCTGCCTGCCTCTGCCTCCCAAGTGCTGGGATTAAAGGTGTGCGCCACCATGCCCGGCTCCATAAGATTATTAAGTAAAATAATACATAGTAAATGGATTACTCTTATTTTTTACTGCCTCCCCTTGCACCTTTGCCTCACAATGTTACTTTAGTAAAACTTGGAACTATTGTTTCTTTAGTAACCCAGATGACTACTCCAGCTAGCAATATGATTTGCAAGAAGACATGAATGTGTGACTTTAGAACTCTTGTTAAGATTTTAGTCATAGGAGTTAATTTACTATTAGAGAATTTCGAGAGTATTATATAACCCTTCAAAAACATACAATGCATCTTTATACTGATCATTTTTTACTCCAGAAAGCTTGATTTTAGCATCACAAATACAATTTTAAATTAGCATCACTGGTGGTATGTGGGGAATTACAGCTCCACACCACCATCCCCAGTACATGAGGATCCCTGTAACCTTTTAGGGACCTCAGCTGTACTCAAACCAGGACATATTGTTTTAGAATACTGAAGAAGTTAAGGACTAATTTGAATTGGGGTTAAATAAATGTGTTTTAATATAGTATTTGTGTACAAAAGCTAAAAATATAGATATTCAGAAATAAAACCTCTAGAACCTGGGTATGGGCTTCTCTGAGAATCACATTTTATTGCTTTTATAATAGGCATTTTAGTGACTTTTGAAGTTACTATGTTCTGAGATCTCAGGCTGTTTCCAGAAGGACTCCTGCTGAGATCACAGGAGTTCAGAACTTAGTATAATTTCTCAGCAAACAAAAGTAACAGTTTTGTTAGAGCATCTCCAGGTGTCCAGGGAAGAGAGTGAGCGTGGACACGATCCTCATGATCGTGATGATTGCGATGATCATGCACGCTCAGGCCTCATGGATGGGTGGTTGTGTTAGCAGAAGACTCTATTTATGGAAAGAACGTTGCTTCACGCCTACAATTTTCACAGTAAATGGTGATTGTATTGGAATTCTTGCTTCTCAGTTGACAGAGCCATTAACCAGTTTGAAGGTCAGGAAGTTATTCCAGTAGATGCAGAAACCTGATACAAGCTGTGTCAGCGATGCAAGGGAGAGATTTGAATGTTATAAAATTATTGAACTCTGAGGCCTTAAAACTTGGTTTATTAAGTAAAAATGTAAATAAATAGTTGAAAGTAAAACATTACCACAATCCTATATTAGCCAAAGCTAACTAAGGCATAGGAGCCCGAGAGGCTGCCATGGGAAATCAGTGAGGACAAATGAGCAGGAGGTCAGCTTCCTGCTCCCTCTCCACCCAGAGCCATGCTGGTTTTAGTTTATTCTGATATATTGATTCTACCATATCAGTTTTAAACAAGTTTTTCTTTAGTAGTAACAACAACACTTAGATTAGAAAGTTGCTTTTAGAATGCCGTTCCACTGCCTGCCCCATTCCACCAGTACATCACTAGCTGTTGAAACTGACAGAGTGCCTCATAATTAGATGAGCCTTCCTGGAATGTCTACATGACACACGTGTGGGTAACCTAAGCAAGAGTGCAAAGGATTTGGTGCAATTCTAAGGAAAGGTAAAGTTAAAGGCAAGCAGTAGTTTCTCTCTAAACTAAAAAATATGAGAAGGAGGCAACAGCTTGAGACGAGCAATGGAAGTGGGGTTACGAAGGAGCAAGGGCGTGTTTGCAGCAGGATTACAGGGTCATAAAATGTGTGTGCACGTGCATGTGTGTGTGCATGCACGGTACTCTCGATTTAGGGGTAGAACTATGAATGTTGACAGAGTTCTAGTTTTCTTTGCATTGTTCTCTGAAAGTCAATGATCACCTTCCATAATTGTTTAGGAAATAAATATTTTAAGAAGGAAAATTTTAAATTAGTGTCATACAAACAAAATCGACTTCAGATGCTTCAACAGTTAGGCATTGTTGCTTTGATTTTTTTTTTTTTACAGTGGTAAGGAAGCATGAAATGAAACAGCTAATAGCATGTAATAAATATATAGTATTATGTACATATATAATAAATGTAAAAATTCATAGTATTCAATATACTTAATGAATATTATGAGTTTGTAAATTTGTTCTTTATTAAATGGAACTTTAAAGCCTCTTATCTTTAGGATTAATAAAAGAAAAATAAAACCTCAGGAAATACTCTAATCATTATGGTCTTAGGTCTTACCTCTGTGCCCTTAAGCTTGCTGGTCACTTTATTATTTTATTTTTCTTCTCATCTTTATTCCTAAAAAGAAGGAAAACATCTTTGTAATATAACAATTGCTAAATAGTGCTCAATATATTAAAGTAATAACCAATTACTTTTATCATTTAACTAAAATATTTAAATGTTATATTTTGTTGCACTTTATTTTAGAATATTTGGTTGATTTTACTGCATATTTCTATGGGCATCGAGAAGATGGCCAAGATTTTCCAGTAGCAGTTTTCATTTGCTTTGCTTACTATCTTATTATCTGTTTGATTCTGACTTTTAGAACTAAGCTATACCTTTCTCTTCTTTCCTGAGCCTCATTTTATTCTTGTTTCTGCCATGCTTGCAGTCACTTTCTTACTCTACCTCGCTCCCGACACAGTCAGACCATTGACCATCACCACAGGGATGGAAGGTATAATTTTCTTACCTCGAGTCTGTGTGTAGAGTTGCATGCTCCTGTCTATGTGATATAACTCCCTTTTAGTTTTGTTTTATCTATACGTGTGGAATCATTAATAAACTATGGGAATATATTCTAGTAGTGTAATGCATATAAATGATTCTGTTTGATGGACTAGAATCATCTTTTTATTACCCGAAAGTTATTTCATTAGGAATTATGTAAACTTTATTACTAAAAATGAGAGCTATTACAGATGCCATCATATTCCTTTGCTAACTTCCCATATATAATTAACACTGGTTTTTTTGTATATATCTTCACAACCTGATTCCTACTTTTGTGTTTCTCAAGATGAGACTAATTTGATGTGCATTGACCTGCTCTGTTGTTTAAAGATAACTAGTCTACTCCTCCATAGTAGATAAGCTTGTCTGTAAGAATGTTCAATCTGTGGAACACTCTTTCATCTCAATCTTATGTAACTTATTCTGAAGAAGGAAAGTTCCAGTGAATTATGGGTAGAATAAGTCTAATACTATAAATAAATAAATAAATAAATAAATAAATAAATAAATCACCTATATTAGAGGGAGATCATGCTTTCCTGGCATTCAGCAAAGGTGGATGGATGTTGCTGAGAAGAGAAAGAAAGGTTCTCATGCTCCTTACATCCTCAAGGCCATTTATAGCTTACACTAGATGTTGTTATTAATAATATTTTAGTTATTTAGTTTTTCACAACTTTATTCATGTATAATGAATTCTGATTGCATGGCTTCCCCACCCTCTCTTAGTTATGTCCCTCCTACTCTTCCAAAGTCCTACCGCTTCCCAATAAGCCCTCCTACTTTAAGGTCTTCTTCCTGATGTGCCTGCATTTATAAATGTGCGTGTGGTGTGTGCTCGTGCACATCTGTGTGTGTTTGAGCATGTGCACATGTGCGTGCTATAACCATGAACGGGGCTTATATTTATTTATGTAAATTTATAATTTTTTCTTTAACTATTTTTCATTCAATATGTTTTGATGATGTACTTCCTATTCCCCAAATCCTTCCAGATCTTTCCCACCTTCCCACCTTCTTTTCTATCCAATTCATGCTTTCTCTCTCAAAATAAGTACCTAAAAAAAGGGAAAAGAATGGAAAATCAAAACAAACAAAAGCCCAGTAAGACACAATAGCAAAAGAAAAAAAAAACATACAAACAACAAGAAACATTGAGTCCATTTCTGTTGGGTACCTACTTCTGGCATGGGACCTGCCCTGAAGTCTGTATCAATCTATATACTGGGAAATGAGTTTTCCCAGAAGGTACCGATTGCAAACAGCTTCTTGGTTAAGATTGTGACTCTGTATCTACTTTCCCTTCTCAGTGTCAGAATATTGTCTGTTTTGAACCTGTGCACATCTTGTGAATTCTATTACATTCCTCTGTGAGTTCATATGTTGTCTGAAAGAGTGTGGCTACTTTGATCCTTCTTAGAATGGGGAACAAAATACCCATGGAAGGAGTTACAGAGACAAAGTTCAGAGCAGAGACTGAAGGAATGACCTTCCAGGACTGCCCCACCTAGGGATCCATCCTATAAACAACCACCAAACCCAGACACTATTGCAGATGCCAACAAGATTTTGCTGACAGGAGCCTGATATAGCTGTCTCCTGAGAGGCTCTGCCAGTGCCCGGCAAGTACAGAACTAGATGCTCACAATCATCCATTAGACAGAGCACAGGGTCCCCAATGAAGGAGCTAGAGAAAGTACCCAAGGAGCTTAAGGGGTCTGCAACCCTTTTGGAGGAACATCAGTATGAACTAACCAGTACCCCCAAAGCTCCCTGAGACTAAACCACCAATCAAAGAAAAATGGTGGGTCAGGCAGTGGAGCCACACGCCTTTAATTCCAGCACTTGGGAGGCAAAGGCAGGCGGATTCTGAGTTTGAGGCCAGCCTTGTCTACAGAGTGAGTTCCAGGACAGTCAGGGCTACACAGAGAAGCCCTGTCTCAAAAAAGCAAAATAATAATAATAATAATAATAATAATAATAATAATAATAATAATAATAATATAAAACCACCAACAAAACAAAGAAACAAAATGAAAGTACATGGTGGGACTCCTGTCTCTAGCTGCATATGTGTCAGAGGATGGCCTAATCAACCATCAACGGGAGGAGAGGCCCTTGGTCTTGTGAATATCATGTGCTCCAATATAGGGGAATGCCATGGCTAAGAAAATACAGAAGTGGATGCTCACAATCATCCATTGGACAGAGCACAATCCATTGGACGGAGTGGGTGGGTTGTGGAGCAGAGGGAGGGGGAGGGGATAGGGGATTTTTGGAGAGGACACTAGAAAAGGGGATAGCATTTGAAATGTAAGTAGAGAAAACATCTAATAAAACTATCCTAGATACTAACCCTCTATCACAGGTATTACTCATAGACACTTTGCCCCTTCCTGTAGGCTATCACTTTGTTCCTTTGCTCCAGTGAGTGTGCTTTGCTGTGCCTTTTACCTTCATAAGGTTCCAATCACTAATTTTTGATTTTACACATGTGCTTCTGGGAACTTGTTCAGAAAGTACTTTCCTGTGTCGGTCAACTCAAGACTGTTTTCCACCTTCTGTTCTGTCAGATTCAGGGTTCCAGCTCTTAAGTTGAGGTCTGTGATCCATTTCAAGATGAGTTTTGTGCAGGGTGGTAAATATGGATCCATTTTCATTCTATATGCAACTATCAAGTTTGACTAGCACTATTTAGTGAATATGCCCATTTCCCCCACCCCTGTATGTATTTTTGACTTCTTTGTTAAAAGTCATGTGTCTGTAAGTGTGTAGACTTATGTCTAATTTTTCAATTTAATTCCTTTGGTCAACATGTTTATTTTTATATCAATACTATGATGCTTTTACTACTATAGATATAATACAATGTGAAATCTCCTATGCATTACTTCCAAATATGCTTTACTATTCAGAATTGTTTTACTTACACTTGTTTTTTGTGTTTCCATATGAACTTGAAGATTTTGTTTTTAATTTTTGTGAAGAATTGTGTGGGAATTTTGTGGGGATTCCATTGAATCTGTAGTATTCTTATTGTTGGTTGGCCATCTTTAGAATATTAATCCTGATCCATTTACAGAGAGCATCTTCAGCTTCTGTCATCAGTGTCACAAAGTCTTATTAGGGAAATTTTTACCTGCTAGGTTCCAATAATTCCAAGTACTTTTGTTATTGTTGTTTTTTCTGATTTTTTTCTGTTTTTCATTTGTGTATCAGGAAGGCTCCTGATTTTTACATGTTAATTTTGTGTCTACTTTGCAGAAAGTGATTATTAGTTCTAGAATTTTCCTCACAGAGTTTTGTTTTGTTTGGTTTGGTTTTCTTTTTTCTTTTTCTTTTTTTTTTTTTTTTTTTTTTTTTGGTTTTTTGAGACAGGGTTTCTCTGTATTGCCCTGGCTGTCCTGGAACTCACTCTGTAGACCAGGCTGGCCTCAAACTCAGAAATCTGCCTGCCTCTGCCTCCCAAGTGCTGGGATTAAAGGCATGCACCACCATTCCTGGCCCTCACAGAGTTTTTAAGGTCTTTATTTTATTTTATTTTATTTTTGGCATAAAATCACATCTTTATATTCTTCATTTTAATGGAAATACTGAGTTTCTCTTTGTTTAGCATGGTGTTGTTTGTAAGCATGATGTAAATCGACTTACTGTGTTGAGGTTTGCCCCCTGTCTCCATGATTTCTCAACCTGTGGGTTGGGACCCCTTTGGAGGTAAAATGACTTTTTCCCAGGAGTTGCATAAACCATCAGTAAATACAAATACTTAACATTACAATTCATAGCAAAATTACAGTTATGTTGTAGCAATGAGAATAATTTTATGGTTAGGGGTCGCCACAACATAAAGAACTGTCTTAAAGGTTTTCAACATAAATAAGGTTTAGAACCACTGCCCTAATCTCTCCAAAACTTATCATGAAGGGACACTGGATTTTGTTTCTGCATGTGATGAGATGAGATTATGTAGGTTTCTGTCTTATATTGTGATTATATGGTAGACTAAATTTATTAATTTTTGGTTGAAGCCATGTTGATCATGGTGGATAAATCTTTTTATTGTGTTGTTGAATTTTGTTTGCAAGTATTTTATTGAGAATTTTTGCGTCTTTGTTCATAAGGGTGTTGGCCTATAATTTTCATTTTGGTTGTCTTTTTGTAGCTTTGTATCAGGTTAATAATGGCTTCATAAAATTTTTAGGCAAATGGATGAAACTAGAAAATATCATCCTGAGTGAGGTAACCTAATCACAAAAGAACACACATGGTATGCATTCACTGATAAGTGAATATTAACTCCAAAGCTTGGAATACCCAAGATATAATTCACAGACCACATGAAGCTCAAGAAGAAGGAAGACCATAGTGTGGGTGCTTCGGTCTTTCTTAGAAAGGGGAACAAAATACTCATGGGAACAAATATGGAGACAAAGTATGGAGCAGAGACTGAAGGAAAGGCCATCCAGAGTCTGTTCCACCTGGGGATTCATCCCATATACAGTCACCAAATTCTGACACTAATGTGGATGCCAAGAAATGTTTTCTGAAAGGAGCCTAATGTAGCTGTCTCCTGAGAGGCCCTGCCAGAGCCTTACAAATACAGAGGCGGATGCTTGCAGGCAGCCATTGAACTGAGCGCAGGATCCCCAATGGAGGAGTTAGAGAAAGGACTGAGGAGCTGAAGCGGTTTGCAACCCCATAGGAAGAACAATATCAACTAACCAGCCCCCCCCCCCCCGGCCTCTCCAGAGATCCCAGGGTCTAAGCCACAACCAAAGAATACACATGGCTCCAGCTGCATTTGTAGCCAACATCATGTCAGGCATCAATGGTCCTTGGTCCTATGAAGGCTTGATAGATGTCCCAGTGTAGGGGAATTTGAGGGCAGGGAGGGAAGTGGGTGGGTGGGTGGAGGAATACACTCATAGAAGCAGGGGAGAGGGGATGGGATAGGGGGCTCCTGGGGGCTTCTGGGAGGGGTGTGAACAGGGAAAGGGGATAATGTTTGAAATGTAAATGAAGAAATATCAAAAAAAAAAAAAGGAATTAGGCAATGTCCCTTCAATTCTTTTTCCATAGTAATTTGAGGAATATGGATGTTAGTTCTTAGAAAGACTGGGAGAATTCTGTGTTGGATCATTTGTCCCTGGACAGTTTTCACTGGAGATTCTAAACCACTACTTTTAGTAGATGTTATGAGTCTGTTTAACTTGTTTCTTGTCTCTTGATCTAGCTTTAGAAGGTCATATCTATGAAAAACAACAGTTCTTTAGGTGAATACAGGATTCTAAGTCCTCATGATTCTCTGAATTTCCTTGGTATCTGTTGTAATGTCTGTGTGTTTCATCCCTTATTTATTTTCTTTACTAATTTGAATTTTTTTATTCTTCCCAAAGCTTTTCATTTCTTCTATTCTATTAATTCTATTATTATTTGTTGTTTCTTTATCATTGTCTCAGCTGTGAATTCTGTTTATGTTTTTTTTTACCTTTATTTATTCACTTTACATCTGCTCACATTTCCACTAGTTCCTCTCCTCCCAGACCCATCCTTATATCCTCCCTTCCCCCATTCCATCTTCCCCTTCTCCTCTGAGAAGGGAAGCCCCTCCCCACCATGGGTCCCAGCTGGTCCTGGCACATCAAATCCCAGGTGAGCGAGGCATATCCTCTCCCACTGAGGCTAGGCATGCAGCCCAGTTAGGGGAAAAGGTTCCAAAGAATGGCAAGGGTCAGAGTCAGCCTCTGCTCCAATTGTTAGGGGACTCACATGGAGACTGTGCTGCACATCTTCAACCTTGCATTTTATTATTTCTAGTCATCTACTCTTCGGGGGCATTGCTTTTCCTCCTCCTCCTCTTCCTTCTCCCCCTCCCCTCCTCTTCCTCCTCCTCCTTCTCTTCCTCTTTCTCCTCATCCTCCTCCTCTTCCTCCTTATCTTCCTCCTCCTCTTCTTCCTCTTCTTTTGAATATGCTGATAGCAGTATGAGACCTCTCCTGTCTGTTGGTGTATGCACCTAGTGCTATGTGTCAACTCCTTCATTGTTTCCTATAGGCTTATGTATGTGTTTTTATTTCCATTTAATTCTAAAAGGTTTTATTTTCCTTCTTTTACTTTTTCCCAATTTTCACTCAGAAGTAGTTGAGCTTCCATCAGATTATATACTTTCTGCTGTTTTTTATGTTGTTAAATCCATCTTTACTCCATGATGGCCATATAGTTTGCAGAGTGTTGTTTCAGTTTTCTTGTATCTGTTTGAACTTGCATAGTGTCCAAGTATATGGTCAGTTTTGGGGAACGTTCCATGGGTTACTAAGAAGAAGGTAAGTCCTCTAGGGTTTTGGTGGACTGCTAGGTAGATATCTGTGACATACCTTCTTATGACTAATAAGGCTCATTAACTCCAGCATTTCTCTGCTTGGTAAAGTGTGGTGGCTGTGAGGACTATGGTGGAGAGAGTCACTGGCTCTGTGAGTCAGCAGAAGTCAGAAGTGAATGGAGATCGACTAGAAGGAAAGGATAAAATTGATATCAAGAAAGAACTAGGTGGACCCTGGGTTTATAGCATAAGGTCAAGTCCCTAGAGGATGAATATTGCCTGTGAGGAAGGCCTTTTGTTTGCAAACTGCTGAGTGCTAAGAGTAACTCCAGAGAGTGTGTCTATGTGTCAGCCTAATGTGGAGGCTTTGGTTCCCTCCTAGAGTGGTTCTGTGGATTAGTGGGTATCACAAAGGAACGAAGGTGGGCTAGAACAAAAGCTATGCTTATTATCTTACTGTTTTATATGACAAAACTGAGCACAGACATCCCATAGCATTTGCATATGGCTCTTAAATTTGACCTCTTAGTTTGATATTTTATTTTTCATTAGTGATTTTAGCACCTGGCTTTCATCTTTCTCTATATTATAATTTCTGCTACCAATCTGCATAATGTCAACCAACTCTCCAAATATTTGTTTACCCATCACTCTCTTAACTATTCTAGATATAATGAGCCTCATCCTTAGGTTATGCTGTGCAGACTCACATGCAGGTTATCGCTGAACTTGTTCTGTCTTTGTAATCTCAGTTTAAATGCTCCTTTCTTTCTAGATTGTAAAGACGTACATGATTCTTTCTTCTTCTTTTATGGAGTAAGTTTGATTTTATGTGCTCTTTTATTTCAGTAGAGAGCTCTGCTCACCTGACTGCTTTAATGTGTTATTAGCCTTACCTTTTTTTGCTTACTTATCTGGTAGTTGAATTAATTCTCAGGAATATTGTAACTTTCCTTATTTCCTTTGTTAAGTATTTTGACAAAGTTCAAATTTTATTCATTTCATCTCTTCCACAATAAGTGGCTTTTGAACTAAAATACACAGCTTTTCTTCAGCTTAGTTGATGTCTTAAAAGGGGAAATTATGTCTATATTTAAACATGTGAAGAGAAGCTCTAATCTTTAAGTAGCCATTCTTTAACTTAGTTTTGGAGATAGCACTATCCACAAGGTAGGAATAGCAGGAAATAAGCGTGAAATGGAGGGAAGGAGATTACGATCTCAGTGAGGTACCCAGATCCCTGAGGGCTTCTCCAGGGACTGAGGCTTTCGCTTACGAAACTTTACTGGAAAGGTTAGGAGTTTTGTTTCTTTGGGGTGAAAGTAAAATTTGCTAAACTTGATTCTTCAAGAGAGAGAACTAATAACTAATTGTAGTCATGTTTCTTTACCTTCTTGTCAAGTAATGCTGACTGTTAGAAAATTACTCTTGACTCTGTGCATTTTAAAACTTAATGAACATTTAGTGAGAATGTTTAGAATGGATATTGTGTTACTCTTCATTAATATAATTGGTAAAGTATAACCTTCACTTGAAAATTATGCCCTTCATATTCTTAAAATCTACTTCTGTATCCTACTTGTTTTCCTAATATTTACTTTTTAATTTCTTTCTTTCTTTCTTTCTTTCTTTCTTTCTTTCTTTCTTTCTTTCTTTCTTTCTTTCTTTCTTTCTTTCTTTCTTTTTTTCAAGACAGGGTTTCTGTGTAGCCCTGGCTGTCCTGGAACTCACTCTGTAGACCAGGCTGGCCTCAAATTCAGAAATCTGCTTGCCTCTGCCTCCCAAGTGCTGGGATTAAAAGTGTGCCCTCCTTATTTACTTTTTTCTTATGGCCATTCATACACAAGGGAATTACTGCTATTGATGGTTAGCAAATGGTGATGGGTGTTTATGTAAAGATCCCATTTAAAAGACAACAACAATGGTTTATCTTTTTAAAATGAACATGAATTAATTAGATTTATGTCATAGTAAGCTAGGGGGTCAGTGATATTTCAAAAATATAAGAGTAAAATTCTCCTAGCAAAAATGAATATGAGACAATACTTCCTCAATTATTTAGAATGTTATATATTTCTAGTAATGAACTTAGAGTTATGACTGTAGGTACTACATATACTTAGAAATGTTTCAATCAGAGCTGAGTGTGGTAAGTTTGTTCCCTAAAATATAGCTACTTTGAAGAGCATCTGAGTGGTTGGTTTGGAGGTAAGAATGCATGAAGAAAAAACACATATATCAAGATAGATGGAAATAGAAAGAAGAGAGAGGGTATAATAAATTGAACTTAATAATACTTGAAAAATATTGAGAAATAGAATTTTAGAAAAAGCCTTAAGAAAAACTCCCAGCCTTTGATCTTAAGGCATGATATTGGGGATGAGCCTGTCCAACTGTGCAATGAGTGAAGCATCCAGATTTCTGAAAGCACTGAGGAGAAACCTTAGCACAAGCTAAAGTAAATGCTACCTAACTCTGTCTCAGCTTCTTACTGAATTGCTCTGCTTGGTCTCAAACTGACTCTGGCAACTTGTTCTGATCTCGTGCTCCTTCTTATTCTCTGGCTTCAACAGCCTCTGCTGTCCTGCTCTGCACTGCATGGACTCATGAATGAACTCAACTCCACTGCACTCACTCACTGCAACTCCACTGCACTCACTCACAGCAGTAACTCCCAACTCACTGACTCAACTCCACTGCACTCACTCACAGCAGTAACTCCCAACTCAGACTCAACTCCACTGCACTGCATTGACACCTAATTGACCCCCTCCCAACTCCACTCAACTGAACTGACTAAACCAAATTTCAACTCAATTTCACTGCCTCTTTCTGGGCTTTCTTTAATAGCCTTTGTTTCCTGTGCTGTTCTTGTGATAGTTTGGTGTATCCTTTTCTGTGAAATCTTTCTCTGATTCATCAGTTTGTCCCCCAAACCTCATTGTTTGGGATAAAAGGTATGTCTAAGGGCATGTCTATATTCCGGACAGAGTAGCATTGTTGGCTCTTCATTCGTCTATAGCATGGAGGGGAATGCAATTCACAGGGCTTCGCAGGTCTAAGGAGATATTAGCAGTTGAACAAAAGAGAATATAAAGAGAGAGTCGCTTCTCCTTAGTGATAGTTTGTGTGTGCTTTAGTGGATGACCCTAAGTCCACATGAGAATTGTCAACACTCACTGAACTCAGTGGATAATGGAGAAGGTAGGGGGATATGAGTGGGGAAGAGGATGTGTTAGGGATATTGTGGGATAACGGTTGTGGGAGGCAGATAAGATCAACATTCATTATGCATACATAAGAAATTTCAAACAATATATTTAAAACTTGAGGTATTCAACTTTAATGTTTCTGAGTTTGAAGTGGTTTCATCATATTCAAAGATCCATAATATTTTCTCAGATTATGGCACTGATGTAAGAAGGGAAAATAAAGATAAGGGATTTATTGAAGTCTAGGAATTGAGGTTCAAGACTGTTAACGATTTCTACATGTGTATGTATTGAAATCTATTATAGCCATAGGGATTAGGATAATCCCTACAGAAAGCCAGGCAAGGTCCCCAGATGATTACTGACTTAGAAAGTGATTAGAAGGTGTCTTGGTGTCAGCATCTGAGCTCACAGGGGATGTTGCAGGTTAACAGGCCACTTAAGAGAAAGGAAGACCATGAATTCTATGGAGATACAATAAGGTTTTTAAGTGTTCCTGTTCACTATCTGAGGACTGTAAATGTGAATGAGCACCACAGGAAGCAGAGACTATAAATGAGCCGTTAATTTTATGTATTGATTCCTTTATGCCATTATATCCTAAGCTTTCTCCCTCTATAGTTTGACCCCTGTCTCTCTCACTCCTTCTTAGTGAAGTGATTTTTGCCATCCCTATAATTTACCAACCTTTATTCGTATTATTCTCCCTTTATCAGTGTGAATTTGTGTGAGTGTGTGTGCATGCTTTTGTGTGTGCATGCTTGTGTGTGTGCATGCTTGTGTGTGTTGGGGGGATGTACCACCACTTCCTGGTATGTAATAATACTATTCTCTTTTTTATTCTATCTCTTGACTCTTCTACAGTTTCATTTGGTTTCTCTCTACTTGTCAAGTTCTTGCCTTTTGGATTATATATTTTCTTATATCTTATCATGATTGTGACTTTGTCCAAAAAATCGTAATACCATGTGTAGTATATAGTATATCTTGTGAAGTCAACATATATGTATTAAAAGAATGAGCCAATTATTTTTTTATTTTTTATTAGATATTTTCTTTATTTACATTTCAAATGTTATCCCCTTTCCTAGTTTCCTCTCCAAAAATCCTCTATTCCCTCCCCCACCCCCACTCCCCAACCCACCCACTCCCATTCCTGGCCCTGGCATTCCCCTATACTGGGGCATAGAACCTTCACAGGACCTAGGGCCTCTCAACCCATTTATAACTGACTACGCCAGCCTCTGCTACATATACACCAGGAGCCACAAATCCCACCATGTGTTTTCTTTGATTGGTGGTTTAGTTCCAGGGAGCTCTGGGGGTACTGGTTAGTTCATATTGATGTTCATTCTATGGGGCTGCTTGGATCCTTTCTCTTGCTCCTTCACTGGGGACCCTGTGCTCCGTCCAATGGATAATTGTGAGCATCCACTTCTGTATTTGCCAGGCACTGGCAGAGCCTCTCGGTAGACAGTTATATCAGGCTCCTGTCAGCAAGCTCTTGTTGGCATCTGCCATAGTGTCTGGGTTTGGTGGTTGTTTATGGAATGGATCGCCAGGTGGGGCAGTCTCTGGATGGTTGTTCCTTCAGTCTCTGCTCTGAACTTTGTCTCTGTATCTCTTTACATGGGTATTTTGTTCCCCCTTCTAAGAAGTATTCTGAGCTTCTGGGCTAATATCCATTTATCAGTGAGTACATATCATGTGTGTTCTTTTGTGATTGGGTTACCTCACTCAGGGTAATATCCTCCAGATCCATCCATTTGCCTAAGAACTTCATAAATTCATTGTTTTTAATGGCTGAGTAGTACTCCATTGTATAAATGTACCACACTTTCTGATTCCAATCCTCTGTTGAGGGACATCTGGGTTCTTTCCAGCTTCAAGCCAGTGACTTCTTTAGCTATCTTTCTTTTGAAAGACTGATTTTTCTCTTGTTAACATATGCAAAAATATTCCTCAAAACTGCAAATAAGTCCAAAACTCCATTTGTTTATTTTCCAAAAAGTTTCTGTTAATAGTTCATCTTCTAGTTTTGTTAATGGTTTATCATTTCTGAGTGTGAAATTTAAAAATCTACTTAGGGGGTTTCTTGGGGTGGTAATAAGTACTTTTCTATTGGTAATGTGCAAACATCACTGTGATGCAACTACTGAGCAGGGCAGAAGCAAGGCATATGGGAATTCGCAATCTACCATTCCAATATCCATGCAGAGACAGAGGGTCAGGGGGCTGGAGATTTGTTTTTTATCTTTATTTATTTATTTATTTATTTATTTATTTATTTATTCATAACACCAGATTTTATTCCCCCTCCTGGTCCACCCTCTGGCTGTTCCACATCCCATACCTCCTCTCCATGCTCCTGTCTCCCTGATGATGTCCCCACCCTCCATCCCTCACTTAACCAGACCTCTAAACGCCCTGGGTCTTCCAGTTTCTTAAGGGATAGGTGCAACTTCTCTGACTAAACCCAGACCCAGCAGTCCTCTGCTGTATATGTGTTGGGGGCCTCATATCAGCTGGTGTATGCTGCCTGGTTGGTGGTCCAGTGTTTGAGAGATCTCAGGGGTCCAGGTTTATTGAGACTGCTGGTCCTTCTACAGGGTCACCCTCTTCTTCAGGATGATATTTTCTAGTTCCACCCATTTGCCTGCAAAACCTAGGATGTCCTCATTCCTAATAGCTGAGTAGTATTCTATTGTGTAAATAAACCACATTTCTTTGTATCTGTTCTTCTGTCATGAGACATTGGGGTTGTTTTCAGCTTCAGGCTATTACAAACAATTCTGCTATGAACATAGTGGAACATGTATTCCTGTGACATGGTGGGGCATCTTTTGGGAGTCTTTTGCTGGGTCAACAGGTAGATCTATTTCCAGTTTTCTGAGGAACCTCCCAATCGATTTCCAGAGTGGTTATACAAGTTTGCAATCCCACCAGCAGTGGAGGAGTGTTCCTCTTTCTCTACATCCTCGCCAGCATCTGCTGTCACCTGAGGTTTTGATCTTAGCCATTCTGATTAGTGAAATGTGGAATCTCAGGGTCATTTTGATTTGCATTTCTCTGATCACTAGCTGTTTGAAATTTTATAATCAACACACCATTAATTTATAATCAACAAACCATTTAAAATAGAAAATAGACCATAGAATAAGAATTTTGAGGCTAAAAGAGAAACACTATATCAAGATTTTAGTTTGTTGCATGCTCATTTATAAACAGTTCTGTCTATTTTCGTTTTGTTTCTGTTATTGTTCCTATAAGAATTAATTAAGAAAAGTTCTAAATTCCTAACAAGTTTTCCAGATGTCCTCAAGGACCTGTATCTCATACTATATCATACTGTTTTGAGGAAATTTAGATTTTGCTCTTTTGTTCTTGTGATTTCAAATAATGGCTATTTTAAAATAACTCTGCAAGCATAATGATAGCATTCAGTTGAGAACAAAATTGTTGGTTAGCAATGATCACATTCTCCATTACCAGGGTCTCACCTCATTTCAGCTGTGTATAGTAGTAGCCCATCATTATTAGTACCAGATTGGATGAGTGTTATTTTTGTATAAGGTCAATTCTTTTAAATAATACACTCTTATTTTAATTCAGCAGAACTACTTTATCTTGGCCTATCTCTATCTAACTCTTTTCTCAGAGTCTGCATGTGCAAACTGATTGTCATGGTAGCTATTCTTAAAATACTGAAATTTCATGTCAGGTAATTAAGGAATTATTAGACAGCTTCCTCTTCAATTGTGTTCAGTTTACAGTAGAGTTCTCTACATAGTGTAGCACAGTACTTGTATCAATCCAGAAAATTAGAAATGAAAAATATGAACTATTTTAAACATTGATTAAAATTATAAACTACTAAAAAATGGAACTAGAATGGATTATTAAATCAGTTTTTAAACAGGAATTGAATTATTTCCTAAATATTGCTATTTACTAATTTTCTTCTTTATGATATATCCTTTTAGAAGTCTGGTAAAACAGGTGGCTAGCCCTTTTAAAGTAATATATTTATGCATATAGTAAAATGAGTTAAATAAGTTAGAAAAAATACTTATATTGGAATATAAACAATAGCTGAAGAAATCCAATTAAAAACCATGCAAAGACACAACAAAGAAAAAGAAATTCAGACTAATTTCCCTTATGAATATCAATGCAAAAATAATAAAATTCTTGCAAACTAAATCCAAAAACACATCAAAACAATCATCCATCATGATCAAGTAGGCTTCATCCCAGGGATGCAGGATGATTTAATATATGGAAATCCATCAACGTAATCCACTACATAAACAAACTCAAAAAAAATATTCACATGATCATTTCTTTAGATTCTGAGAAAGCCTTTGACAAAATCTAACACTCCTTCGTGGTAAAAGTCTTGGAAAGATTAGGAATTCAAAGCCCATTTCTAAACATAGTAAAAACAATGTACAGCAAACCAGTAGCCAACATCAAAGTAAATAGAGAGAAACTTGAAGCAATCCCACTAAAATCAGGGACTAGACAAGGCTGCCCACTCTTTCCCTACCTATTCAATATAGTACTCCAAGACCTAGGCAAAGCAATTAGATATTGAAGAATGTTAGACCTTAGAAATATGTATCTATTGTTTCCCACCATAGTTGTTGTTAATGGAAGTTATTTGTGCATTATTTTATTTATTTATTTGTTTGTTTGTTTGTTTGTTTGGTTGGTTGGTTGGTTAGTTAGTTAGTTAGTTTTACGAGACAGGGTTTCTTTGTGTAGCCCTGGCTGTCCTGGAACTCACTCTGTAGACCAGGATTGCCTTGAACTCAGAAATTTGTCTGCCTCTGCCTCCCAAGTGCTGGGATTAAAGGCATGTGCATTTTTAAATTATTAATTATTTTCTTTATTTACATTCAAATGTTGCCCCCCTTCCTGGTCCCCCTCCATGAGTTCTTTACCCCTCTCTTCTCCCCTTTGCTTCTGAGTGGGTGCTCCCCCTCCCACCTTCCCATCCCCTCCTACCCCACTCCACTAGGATCCCTCTTCCCTGTAGCATCAATTTCCTAAAGGATTAAGAGCATCCTTTGCCACTGAGGCCAGACAAGGCAGTCCTCTGCTACATATGTAGTGGGAGCCATGGAGCAGCCCATGTATGCTCTTTGGTTGGTGGCATAGTCCCTGGAAGTGCCTGAGGGATCAGGTTAATTGACACTGTTGTTCTTCCCACATGCTTGCCATCCCCTTCAGCTTCATCAGCCTTTCCACAACTAAGTAGACACCAGGTCAACTCTCTGTTGGTGTCACAATACCTATGTCTCTAAGTCTTGCCACAATATACTATGTGGAAGAAAAGTTCATTATTAACCTAAGATCATAAATCTTTAAAACAAAATAAAGTTTGCTATTCTTCAAAATATAGGCTTTTAGAAATGTAAGAAAAACAATGAGAAAGATAATTATGCACATGTTTTTTCTGACTTATTGAAAAGAGACATATCAGCAAGATTTTGCTGCAGGAACCTGATATAGCTGTCTCTTGTGAGGCTATGCCAGGGCCTGGCAAATACAGAAGTGGATGCTCACAGTCATCTATTGGATGGAACACAGGGCCCCCAATGGAGGGGCTAGAGAAAGTACCCAAGGAGCTGAAGGGGTCTGCAACCCTATAGGTGGAACAACAAAATGAACTAACCAGTACCCCCAGAGCTCGTGTCTCTAGCTGCATATGTAGCAGAGGATGGCGTAGTAGGCTGTCAGTGGGAAGAGAGGCCTTTGGTCTTGTGAAGGTTCTATGCCACAGTACAGGGGAATGCCAGGACCAGAAAGTAGGGATAGCATTGGAAATGTAAATGAAGAAAATATCTAATAAAAAATGTTTTTGAAAAAGAGAAAAGAGGCATATTGGACAAAGTATAGGTCATAAATTATCAGCCACATTTGCTTTAAAAGAGACTGTCTGCTCTAAAGTAGAATTTCAGAAGAATGGAATTACAAATTTTATACTCAAATTCCATTTTACACGGCTTTTAAAGCTGTAATCAAATATTATGTATGAATTTATATTTAATTTGGTTATCATGACCATTTGCATTGTGAGACTTTCTTTTAGGCTGAGCCTTGTCTCTAGCCCTTCCCCATTTTTGATGTAGTTATGTAAAAAATCTGAACTTGACATAGAAAATCAGTCACACTTTAATGATAAAAGTTCTTAATATTATTTTAGTTCTATTTTATTCTATGATTTTAAAGTATTATACCAAGGTATAAAACAATGGAGGATGAATCCAGTACTCAGTTTTGAGTAATAATTGTTTTCCCAAACTGTGTGACATGTAATTCATGATACTAAGGAGCCTGTGTCCTTTTTCTTACCTTTCTCTAATCATCCACTTTTTTTCATTTTTAAAAATCAGAGAACTTTTTTTTCTGGTAAAGTGGACTGATGTTGAGGTTACTCTTCCTCTGTTCTCTGTAGTGCATAAATCACCTTTTTACTGTGACTGCAACTGGCCAGGAAGTAACTGTCTGAAACATATTTAGCATATATTAATATGTGAGTTTTAAAGCAGAAGTTAATGTTCTTAGGTGTGCCTTCTCAATCATGGGGTTGAATTAGAGTCCATTTATGATCACAGCAAGGTGAATAAACTTTATGGTAGCCCCATGGGACAAGTGCTCACAGTTACTGCTCATGCAGCTGTAAGTATTCTTGCTTCTTCTAGAATTGAGTTTTACAGGGCCGGGAGGTCACTTCTCTTTTGGAATTCCAGTTTCATCCAATACCCGTTTAAGTAGTTTAGTCTCACAGAAGTGCACTGAGCTGGCTAGTGGAGTTAACAGTTCTGTAGAAGCAATCTACAGGGTGATTTCTGTTTGGGGATGTGTTTGAATATGGATACACACTTCAAAGCTGCCCTATTTTCCTGTAACCTCATTTCAGTCTTGCGCTTAAAATATTCAAGCTATCAGTATACTACAGTAATGGTATTAACATTTTATATATTACTCTGTTTGCTGATAAACTTTCTACATAACTTTCTCTCTTCTGGGAAATGCTAGGAAGCACTGTTGAATGTCTTTAAGCTAGGATACATTACACTCTACACATGTTCTCCTTGTGGAAAGCAGGTAGCTTGGTTTGCATCGCTTATAACTGAGCAAGTTGTTTATTGGGAATTAAATAAAAAAAAATTAGAGTTCTATAGAACTCTTTAAGCTTAGCCAAAATTTATTCACGATGTGTTGGGAAAAAAAAATTTTTTTTCATACACAGTGATTTTAAGCTTTTAAGCAGTTCTTTTTTTTTTCTCCAAAATCAGTTTGATACATCATGACCAAATAGCAGAAAGGCATTAAAGATCAACTGAGCTGCTTTTTGACTAACATTTCAGGGATTGTGAAGCAGCAGATAGACAGCCATATCACAGATCCAGATCAACAGAACAACGGCCTCTCCTAGAGCGGACCACCACCCGCTCCAGATCCTCTGAACGTCCTGATACAAACCTCATGAGGTCGATGCCTTCATTAATGACTGGAAGATCTGCCCCTCCTTCACCTGCCTTATCGAGGTGAAAGATACATTGATCAGACTAATTTCCCTGTCTGCACTACCACACACCATTTTATTTTCCCAACAGCTAAATGGTCTTTTCTATCATTTTTTGGCTGATCACCAGTATATGTCAATACTAACTCTGTCAGTATGAACACACTATCTATATTCAGTGGATATGATAGTGTGTCATTACCATTGTGAATTGTTGCCTAACTGTCTTGGTTGCATTTGTTTTGTGAGATCTCATTAACCAGGAGTCCTAAGTCAATCCTGTCCTGACTGTCATGTTCTTCCAAGTTACAGTGCTCATTAGGCATGACTTTTCTAGTAATCATCACAATAGTAAATTAAATTTGTTTATTAGTTTCTATGAACATTAATATTAGGTATTAGGATTATCTTTAGTTGAATTTTGAAATCCTTGGGATTTTTTGTTTTGTTTTTTAATAAAAAGGACATTTAGTATAAACAAGTGAAAATATGATTAGGTCAAGGTAAGAAGGCTAGTTTTAAGAATTTATATTATAGTAGAAAAATGTAAAGTTTTATTTTTTATTTTTAAAGTTTAGAATTTGCTACCTGCTTTCATATAGGTAGATTAGTAATTTATATTTTGAATTTCATGGATTTTTTTACTATAGGCTTTTTTGTCCATGTATGTGTGTATGTATGCATATTACACCAAAACATAAACATTTTTGGTGTTTAAGTAGTCATAACTCTCTAAATGTCCATATTTTGTCCTGTTCTCCTTTTAAGCCAGCAGCTAACTGCACTAATTGTTCTAATAAAGCCGATATGTAAACCATCTAGCATATTGACCATATTTAACACTTACTAAAAGTGTATTCATGGTGCATCTTGTAGGTCTCACCCTCGTACCGGGTCTGTCCAGACAAGCCCATCAAGTACTCCGGGAACAGGACGAAGGGGCCGACAGCTTCCACAGCTTCCACCAAAGGGAACATTGGAGAGAAGTAAGTTTTTAGTTTTCTACTTATGCCATGTAGGAACTACACATGGAAGCCGAGGTGAATTAAGCTTTTCTACTGTCTTTGTGTTATTAGCTTTTTGTATTTAACTGTATGCATGATATCATTTGACAGTAGTTATATTTGTGAATATAATATATATTGCATGTAAAATTTTACTTGGAGATAAAAAGGAATAATCTTTACTTCTTTTATAGACTTTTCAAATTTGAATAAGTGGGTTTAAAAGTAAGACATCGTCTTATGAAAGCAGCTGGATTATAATGTCTTTACTACATCTAAGATTAGGTAATGTTGGTGATTATACAAAGTTTATTAGTAACTAGCTAAATCAATTTTCACACACTGCAAAGGACTGGTTAGCTGTGATGCACAGTGGTGATCCTTCTCAAATCTGGAGTGGAAGCAAAAGGTAACCCCGAACACACAAACATGCATGTTGTACTGAGCTTCAGTGATTGTAGATTGCTACATGAAAAGCTGACACACTTGAGCACATGGCTCAAGCTGCTGTAAATCTCAGTTAAACTCTCTAAAGCATGGAGAACAACAGAATAATTTTAACATCTTTTAAGTCACAACTCCTCGACATAGGAACTTTTTTCAAATATATGTATATATGTGTGTGCATGTATATATATAAATATATATATATGCATATAGCCAAATCACCATTTTAGTTTTCCTTAATAGATGATATACTCTATTTACTCTATTATACTCTGAAATTTTCTGTTGTTTTTAACCCCTGTGCTTTGGTTCTTCCTTCCTTTGTTTTCGTTTTGTTTTGTTTTCCTAGACATTGGAGTCAAGGAGGTAGACCCTTATGAAGGTCTGTACATAAAGGAGGGTTTGTTTTGTGCTGAGAGTCTTTTGGGGGCAGTGCGAGCAAAAATAAATCCAACTGCAATTGATGTCTTTTCATTTATATGGTTTTATATACAGTTAAATTTTTCTGTTTTCTATTTTCTAATAAAGTATTCAAATTTTATTTTCTGTGAGAGAACAACAAAGAGTTAAATGTTGAGTCATGTAAGAGTGCAAAAAGTTTAAACTTTTAAATAACTAGACAATGTTTATTCTCATAAATATATTTAATTTATTTTTTTAATTTCTGGATTTTAGACTGAAACTATAACCAGAGATATCAATTGCAGTCTGTGTTTATGCCATTGAGGATATATACATAGTCTGGTTATATTTCTCATCTTCTATTTCATTTTTTTATTTCTGATGATCTTTTTATTAAATTTGACTTTCTACAAAAGAAGTTATTGAGTTAGTGATTTTGATTTGTGTTTCCTGTTTTGTGTTTCATGTTATAGCAAGTCTGCTTGGAGTATATGAAGGATAAACATGACAGTTTTATGTGTTTATTATCACACACTTCATTATGCCTTAAGACAAATCTATTGAACTGTAGTATGTGGACTGCCATACATTTGCTAGTACAATAAATAGCTGCTAGTTTTAGAAATTTGAAATTGTTGATCATGTTGTTTACTGTTGAGTCTTCAGCAATTGTAGAACTAGAACAAATGTTTATTGTGTTGAAAATGAAATGCTGTATTATAAATTGAAATGATACCTCAATAGTATATAGATGACCACCAAAAACGAATTCTTTATGTTTTATTGTCTTAGATAACTTGTTGATGTAAGTTGTGCTCTTGTCAGTTGTGAGTGAATGGTTACCAACTTCATGGTTGCTTCTGCTTTCATGTACCATGAGTCTAAGCGGTACTGTGCTGATGGGGCCGATGCTTCATTTTCCTGTTTGATAGAACACGTCTGTGGCACTGCTGTAGCCTTTGACTATTTCCGTAAAACTAAGTGCTGTACCTTTAAATTGTTTTTCATAAGGAGAGTTAATAATGTGCAGCTTTGCTCTCCTCAAACAAGATTTCAAGCTTTCATTTTGATATCTTTTATTGCAAAAGTCCGTTGAGGTGTGTATAGCTTCATGCTGTACAATGCTATATATAAAAGAAAAGAAACCTTACTGCTGGAGGGAAGTTTGGGTTAAATGATTTCAAGATATTTCTGAGTGCTTACTTTACTGTTATTTATTTGTTTGGTTTTTGTTTTAGGTTAAACAATTGGAAGACATTTCCAAACACTCACCTTACTGTTATTTGTTTGGTTTTTGTTTTAGGCAGAAAGCAATGCATTAATACCACTAACATTTAGCAATTTTCATTCATGTCTCTAATTATAATTTTCTGGTTTTTATTTCATCCTCCTTATTCACTTCAGTGTGGAAGAGGCTTTGTTTATTTTGTATTACTTAATGATACTGGCTGATTATAGCCACATTTTCAGACATGTTGACGCTTGAGAGATTCATGAACCTGTATATCTTCCAGGATTAAAGGGAAGAGTGATGACCTCTTCTGTAGACCCTCAACCTCTAACTGAAGATAGAGTATTGGCTGATAGTATTAGTGTTTGACCTTCTGCTACATGGTTGCCAGGACTTGTCATTTAACAGCATTTCTGCTGTATACACATTGAATTATTTATTCTACCTTTAGTAACTAAAACATGAGCAAACTGTAATTTGGCTCTATGATTTTGAATATTATTTTATATTGTCTAGTAACTAAATTAATTTCACATAAAATATATTTTGATCTTGAAGCTGATATTTTTTCATACTCATTTTGCCAAAACCTCCAAAATTAGAATGATATGGAAAGTACAATGTAGTCAGCCACCATAAAGCATTATTACTATTATTTTCTTAAATATTAACCTCGATTATTATGGGTGTATAAAAATTGGGGTTTATAGTATCATGGTTTTCTTCCTAGAAGAAAATTGATGTAAAAATTTCCAAATAATACACCTACTATATTATTGTGCCGCCTGTTGAATTGTGCTTCTCCTGTTTAGTTACACACACATCTTAAATCTTCCAGAGGGGTCACAGTTTCTAATTTCTAAGGGAGTACCACTGCCAACTGTGATAGTTCATTAACAGTAAACTGATTTGCTTTCAAAAGCATATCTGAAATGCAACATATAATCTGTTTTTCTATTTATATGCACCCATTATTTCATTAACAGTGAATTTTGTTTGCTTATTATATTTTAAAACTAACAACCAGATTCATGGACTTATCTTTTTCTCCTACTTCTGCAAATCCAGAAGTTATTGAAGAAATTGGGCATGTGGAAGAAGAGGGGGTGGAAAAGGAGGGAGACGAGGTCAAGGCAGGTCTGTCTGATTGTCTGCTAATGTTAATATTAGAGTATTTAATTTAGTCAATTATTTGAATATTGTCTTTTAATGATCAGAGCAAACTAAAATTATAGAGAATGTCTTTAGCTTAAATATGTACTTCATTTACCTAACTCATTCATTTACATTCTGGTTGTTTCTTTACCTTTTAAAAAATAACCTTCATGAGCTAGCTAATAGAAAACTATTTCCCTTATGCCTCCCTGTACTAAGGGAACTCTAGCTTCTGGCTTCAGGGTTTCAAAAATAGGAGAGGGAAAATTTAAGATCATACAGAACAGATTTCCATAATATTTAATAACTGCGTGCATGTTCCTCCTACATCATTGTCTAAGTAAGAAGTAATTTTCTCTGGATTTCCCATCTCTGTCTGAGCTCAGTGTTGCTGTATCCTCTGTAAGAGCCATTCCTCTCTGTGATGTTTGACTTCTGGAGGCAACACAGGCTTTCATTTCCTCAATTTTGTAATCACAATCTAATTGGGTATTTTTATCATTGTCTGTCAAAGTAAAATATTATATTCTCACAAATACATTTATGTAATTTTGTTGAATATCTCTATATTCATTTGAACCTCTGAATTGGATCCTAATCTTTTTTAAATTGTCTTGAATTTTAGCTTTCTGTGAAAACTGCAGAATAATTTTAAGCCTATTTTTGTTAGGTGTTTAGCTGATCTTTTAACATGTAAATTTATTTATGAGTTTTAAAGTTAGGCTTTCCCCCCTCTTTTTATTATCTGAACCTAATTTGTAATATTTAAAACAAAAGGTCATTGTTTTGCTGCTAATAACCAGTAATATCCTAATTTATCAGGTAGAGAAATTATATCCAACAACGGAAAAAAAAAAGACGATCTTAATTGTTTGGTTAAAGAAATGTATTATTGTATTCCATTCTGAATATCAAATATAATCAACACGAGAATTTCAAATGCCTTTCATTTTCCTGGCTGAATGGAATTAAGATTTTGTGGCCTGCTACAGAATAACTTCCATTTCCATCAGGCTGAGGAGCTAACGTTCTGTTTCCCTGCCCTCCACATCTCACACTAATTCACTCATGTCCTGAGTCTCCTAGGTCACGAATTGCCTTCCATGATAATTTTAGAGTTAGGACTACTCGACAACTTCTGCCTATCAGTATCACTTTTGTTTTACCCCTTAAAATAAAAACTAATTACATTTTAAAAACCACTTTGTCACCTGTGACCTGTTCTTAAGAAATTAGTAAAGTACATTATGTAGTCTCATCGCAAAACAAAACAAAACTACCCAGCACACAAGTATAGTACAAAATGCCTTTTCTGTCTGGTTACTTTGATACCTTTCCCTATAGAACAGAGAACATATACTGCATATACTTTATTCTAATGTGTACAGTGTGGGGTGTCATGTTAAATGCATGTACCTATTTCTGTAGTGCATGTTTTATTATTCTTTTTGGAGTGCTTTTTATTTGCATTGCTAATGACCTCAATTATTAATTATTGTCTGGTTTCAATGTTAAAGATAACAGGGAAGAAGCATCAAGCTTACCTAATAATGGGAAAAAAGGCAAGTCTAAAATTATATATGTGTCTCTCTGTACTGACATTTATAATGTGTGTGAATATACTTCTTTAAATTAGGGAGGTTTAAGTCTCAGTCCCAATTTAAGTTATGTAGAACCAAAAATACTTGCTTGTATTTATTTCTAAGTAGTTATTTAGTCTCTAATATCTTTACCATAGGTTGATGATACAGCTCAGTGGCTTAACAGTTGCCTAGAATTGCAAGCACACACACACACACACGCACACGCACACATACAAGCATGCACACACACACACATACACGCACATACACGCACGCACACACACACACGATAAAGTAACTTATTGATGCTAGCTGCTCTATTTTATTGAAATATACAGATTAAAATTGAGAAGATTTATTTTGTTGATCACATTAAATTGCAAAATTCTGAAGAAAATGGTGATAACATGTTATGAATTTAAAACTATAATGTAGATATTTTCGAACTTGAATTTATTTTAAAATAATACTATTTAAAATAAACTATTAGAATGAAACAATTGGAATTTTGACAATAACAAATAATAATAAACATAAGTAATAAGGTGAAAACATTTGTACAGTTACCGCACTGTATATACAGATTAATATGTTGTTAAGACAAATAAAAAGGCAATTGACTTTTAATACTTAAATTCAGAGTTCAAATTCCTGGTGACTTAACTCCAGAGCTTACCACAACTAAATTCTAAAGATCAGACCTGTGTTTTGGAATAATTAATAACCCAACATAGCTACACATATTTATTTTCAATGTCACCATTTGAATGATTCCCATAAATATTAAAAATGTCTTAGTACTGTAACATTTGACCTTCTGTTATTGAACTAAATTAAAATGTGAGTATCTTAGTATTTCTGTACTTAGTTACTATGGCCTTCATCTGAAACAGTATTCTCAACCTGCCAGTAATTACTCCTTTGGGGATGAACGACCCTTCCATAGGTGTCACCTAACAACATTGGAAAGCACAAACACATTTACATTGCAGTTCATAGCTGTAGCAAAATTGTAGTTATTAAATAGCAATAAAAATAATTTTATAGTTGGGTGTCACCACACTATGAAGAAACTATATTGGAGGGTCACAGCATAGGAAGGTTGAGAACTACTGATCTAAAATATATTCTTTTCTCTATTCAACTTTCATAATGTTTACAGTGTTCCATGTAAGGTATAAATTATCACTTATTTTTAGAATTTTAATAATACACACTGATAATTATTAATGTATGATTTAAAAGATGGGAGTAATGTGAAAAATATAGTTAAAATTATAGCACATCATATAATATGAATACTCTGTATAAAATGGAATTTTAACTGAACCCACAAAAGTATTTTTGTATATATACTTGATGCACTTATTGCCTTCTCTGATGTTTCTTGGAACCCATGGAGGACAAATTTTATATATATTTAAGTATAAACAATGATCTGAAAAGTACATCTTCAAGTTTTCATTCAGTTATGTGGCTGCACAAGATGTAAACACTTTTACTGCCATATTGGGTTGAAGAACATCTAAGTATTGAATGGGATCTGTTCCCATGGGATCACTGGGTCAACTATGATGGCTCATTCTGTCTTCTGTTACTTAGTTGTCCTTCAACTGTGCTCCTTCAGACTGTCCCGCTTTCCCAGTTCTCCTTTCCCTGTATATAAAGCTTCCTGTCACGAATGGGTATCGGGCTCTCTTTTCACTCCTTACAAACAACTTTTATTTGCCGTTGCATCATTGTAAACATTTTATCCCACATAAAGACTAAGACTTTTGCCTGTGTGTCCTCCGTGTGATATAACTAAGCCTAGCAAGACATAATGGATAATATTTTGAACAATGAGACGTTTGAATGGTTTGTATGTAATTTCTCATTTTTAACTAGTATTTGGATTTTTGTATCCTATTACTGAGGTCAAGCTATTTGGTATTATACTTTATTGTGGTGTTGTATAGTTTTGTATATAATGTTAATATTTAATAATGCACAGAGACAACTTACTAAGAGAAATGTTTTGAATAGTTTTGTTTTCTATGTAGGTTTTCAGCACATTTTTTCTCAAGTATTCTGACATTTCCTAACAACTTGTTTTAATATTGCAAAGTGTTTAGATTTTCTAAAACATTTAAAGGGGTCTATTGTTGAGGGATCACCCTGTGCTATGATCACTTACAAATCTACACGTGAGTTAAGTCTAGAAAATCAAATTATACATAGAAGGATTCTAGAAGATGAGGTATAAAGTACTAGGTATCTAGGGTGGAAATGGCAAATTGTTCTGTTGTAACATTACTTGCCTCTTAGGTATAGTATACATTTTCATTTTGAAATAATTTAGCATGCTTAAATTGCTTCAAATAAATTTTCATGTAGTCAGTACTATATAAGCATTAGCTATTACTATAATTTTCAGTAATATTATAATTAAATAATTTATAATTACATAATATAAAATTATAGAAATTATAATTTCTTGTGCCAACCTTGGATACTCTGAAAACATGAGTTTTAGATTTAAAGTCAGTTTGATTATGATCATCAAACTGAATGAACTCACACACACACACACACACACACACACACACACACACACACACACACACTATAGTTCATTACTGGTGCTATTCTTCACTGACTAATTCAGATAAGAAACCACACCAGAGTAGAAACGAATGGATGGGATATCAAAGTCATGTTATTTTATGATGTTTGAACACATTCACTAAAGTTATTTTTACATGTTTAAATGTATATTTGAAAACTAATGTACAGAGCTTCAGAATGCTTTTGGCACACAATTTTGTCAGTATTTTTCAGCCCACTACTGCTTTTCAAGTCTCCTAACAGTTGCACTGGAAGTCAACTTCTTGCATCTTCACTTTAGTTTTCCTTCTAAGACTTTGTGAACTTTGGCAAGTCCTTTAATTTCACTGTGCTTCAGGGTCCTCTTGAGTTAAGTAAAATTTCACAGAGGATTTTAATTGAAACTTGGTGGTTTTGGAAATGTTTCTGATAGAAACTTATGTCTCAAGAATTTTTTTTATTCTAATTGTTGTCTTGTTATTATAGTTTAATGATTCATTATTTTATCATATAGCTTAATTGGCCATTAGTCATGTGTTATGATTGTATAGCATACCATTTATAAAGTTTTGCCCATAAAAATGTATAATGAGCTATATATAAAAATATTTTGTTTCTTTAGTGTAATTTTCAATGTAAAGTTGTCTAGGAAGTTCAGATTTTGATAGCATAAATAAGAAAGACATGAAAGATGTATAGATGGGAGGGAAAGACATAAGGAAAGATAGAGGAAAGAATGAATTGGAAGTCGGTTACTGAGAGTAATACGTAGGTACTGGTGAACTCATTCAAACAGCTGCCTGCGTTTGGGTGCTTTCTAGGAACTTGCTAATATTTAGGCTCGTGAGAATCAATGAGGATATAGAATTATCTTTGTTTTGCTGCCTTTCTGTATACTTACAAATATTTTCAATGCAAGGGATTATTAATAACAGTCTTAATCTCAAAATATGATTGCTATCTGTACACGTGTAGACTTCATTATGGAGTTGTATAATATTTTCTTCACACCTTATTCCTTCCCCGTGTATATAAATGACAACCTGTCCAGTGTTAATGCAAGAGTCAAGAATCCTTTACAGTATGGTGAATTGTTAGCATGTGCTTTGAGCAGGAGGGGTACTCAGTCCCACTTACCATTCTGGAAAAGCTTGGTGACTGGAACAAGATGGACTTGGAACTAAAGGCATATAATATTTAGGGGAGTTCAGTCTAATATTAAAGCCCAAGGAAGAACAGAGACTACAATAAAGAGAAAGAATAAGATGTTGGCTCCTGATATAGTCTCATGTAGCAGTAAGTCCTTGTGAGCACATATTTTCTAGTTTCTATCCTCAGTATTTCCATATTGTTTGTAGAGAAGCTTTGCTCTTTTATTTTACTTCTCCTTTTCTCAGATGATTTCATCTGATGCTTAGGTAACTAATTAGGTTTAGGAAAGAAGTCCATTGAATGCATGACTTTCATGGCTGCCACATCATTGACTTTCATGATATAATTTGTAAAGCTATCCTTTCTAGAATTTTGAAATTACCTTCATTTTTAGAGAGGTGATTTGGTGTGGGTGAATGAATGCCCCATCTCACCTGTTTCATGGGAGTTTTTTGATTTAGCTCTGTGAGACAGAATTTCACTGTAGTTCTAGGATTGAGAGTTTGAGGCAGAAGGATCACTGCAAATTTGAGACCAAGCTGGTCAACATAGTACCAGGACTGCATAGTGAGGACCTAAGCAACAAAACCTAACCTCCTTACAATTAACTGGAGCACTGAGATTGCCTTGTACTCAACACCCTATACACCTGGATACTACCAAGGTCTACACTTTAGAACTTGGGTTCAAAGCTTTGTCTTCATAGTGTACGAGATTTCTAGGCCCTTAGGTAATTTGGAGGCTAGTTCATCTAAGACTAGGAAAGAACATGTTTCTTCTGTTCCCAGCATGGTACTGTGAGACTTGAGTAAATTCATGTATGGAAATTACTTGTTAACTAGAATAAGTATTTTGTTCTTATACTTACCAATCAGAGGTCTCCTCTGTGCTGTATAAGGTCTGTGTGATGTTTGTTAGAGCACATTAAAGCATATTGAGCAAAATCCAGTTAATACAGGAATCTGTGCTCCTTGAACCAGTTTTGATACAAAATTATCTGATGTGATGAGGCTACCTGGATTGCAGTTGCTTTGTAGACATTGTTTATCCGTCTTCAAATTACCTAATTTATTAAGTCAATACTAAGTTATCTTATATACATATATCTTATCTTATATACATATATCTTATATATATACATATATCTTATATACAGACTATAATATACCAAAATAAAGTAATAATTTAGGATTTTCATACCTCAAAATGACTAAATTTTAATAATATCAGTTTAATAATACTGTAAAATTTAAATTCACAACTGAATCAGTGAAATTTTTAATTGGAATCTTGAGAAAATTTAAAGTATTTTACTAAAGAGACTTTCCTACTTAGTGATTCCTAATTAATTTGGAACATATTGATACAGTAATTTAAAACAATAGTTAGACAAATTAATTTACATTATACAAATCTGATTTTCACTTAATAATAATATAATAGTGATTTTACCTTCAATTTTACCCTAAATGGAAATGTTATTTTGCATAGGGTAAATGGTAGGTAAAGGGCCAGAGCTTTATGTATGCATGGTGAAACTATATGCAGTTTAACGTGTACATAGTAGCAATTGTTTACTTACTGTGTAGAGGAATGTGAATAAAAACAGCCAGAGTCCATGATTAGATCAGTAAGCAAAGAATGTTGCTATCAAGCATAATAACCAGAGTTTAATCCATAAAATTCACATGGTAGAAACATAAAGCTTACTGTTTCGAGTTTTCCTCTGACTTCTATGCATATTCCATGTGTGTGTGTGTGTGTGTGTGTGTGTATGTGTGTGTGTGTGTATTTGTGTGTATTTGTGGGAATGTGTGGGCACATAAGCGTGTGTATGGGCAGACACGTATATACTTGCAATAAATAAATATGTTTAAAAAGAAGACAAGTAAGAAGGTCGCTTTTAATGGCTAATGTTCCTCCCCCAGAGTTGGGAGGAGGAATGGGATGAAGAAATGTGAGAGTGTGGACTAAGAGGGGACAACTGCTGGACTGGAAATAAATTAATAAAAAAGAGAGAACGAGCCCTGTAATATCTATAAGTTCATAAAAAATTCAAAATCAAAGTACTTTATTAAAAAAAGAGCTAATACAGGGTTAAGATTGTTGGTTGACAGGGAGATTTTATATGCCCAACAAGTTGCTATCTTCCCATCTCTATCATCACTTTCATCTCTTGTCCTCTTAGTCTATCTTGTGTCCACTCTGCTTCATCTACACTGACCTCGTGTTTTTTCTGGACTATATCAGACATACTTCTAACTTAAAATATCTACACTTCAATATTCTTACAATGTCCTTTTCTCTTAAACTACCTTAATCTCTGTGGCCTACTTAGAGAGGACTCTACTGACCATACTATCCAAAATTGCATCATGCTTTATACAATGTATTTCCTTTTTACTTACTTTGTGCTTGCCTATTTAGCAATTATCTCTAAGACACTATATGTTTCCATGTTCATTGCTACAGGCTGTTTACCACTAAATTGTGCTTTATAAAGACCCCATGAGACCTTGAGGATGGTCCTATTTCGTCTTCTCCTGTATTCTTGATACCTGTACCCGTGCCTACACTATAGTAGATGCTTAATACTTGTTTATTGAATGAAGAAGGGTTATATGAACCTGCAAGATTTTCTAGGCTGTTGGGTATGCCAAGTAAACTATGTTCATGATGCTAAGAAATGTTTTTGCCTTGTTTTATCACTAGAGTAACTGAAGTATTTCTTAGCATATTAATTTTCTTATCAAGTAATGAATATAGTAGCAAACTAAATAGCTATTTTATTATATATTGAAACTAATTTTTCATATGCATTAAAAATCTTTAAAATTGCAAAGAAATATTTCATTTTACCACAATAAAACAGTTCCTAATAATTTTTACTTCTAAAATAAATTCACATTTTTGAACTCACCAAAGTAATGGTTATTCTCTATAAAGCCATTTAAGTTATCACTAATTATTTTCTTTATGCCTTGAATCCATTCATCTTATTAAAAATAAACGTAAAGGTTTACAAAAAGCATAATTTAAAAAATTTTTAGATCCTGAGTTCCATAAAACAACTTGAGCCATGTAAACTTTCTATATTTAAATTTTTAACAACTTATATATTATAGAATTTAGGAGAATGTGCCTTGAAAATAATTCCAATTCTTGAAGTTTTGTAATGTGCAATATCTGTGGTTCTGACAAGCACTGATCTTCTTCTTCTTTTTTTTAATCTATACTAGAAGTTACATGGGAAGACCAGCAGGGAAAGGCGAATGGTACAGTAAGTGATGACAAACCATTGCCGACCCCGAAACAGCAGCAGTCTGAGGCAGGTTTGTCAGGGTTTGGAAACCACATGAAAGCGTGAGACTACATGCACTGCATTTCATGCTTTTTAAAGTGTGTGCTCTTATTTCTCATCTTCTCATTTTGATATGAACTTTACAGTGTGTGCATCCAGCATGGACTACATGATGAGTGCTTAACATGATTCGCTTATAGAATTAACCTCCTGTCTTTAAAGGAAAATCAATTTAAAGGGAAAAGGACAGTGTAGGTACAAGTGAATGTGCCTGCTGTATGCATTCAGTGGTACTTCAAGTGGAGAAGCACTCACTGCTCTCAACAGGACTGATGAAACTCAATAGAAACGTTAAAGCTTGACTTTTTAATGCATCCCTATTTATTTTCAAATGCTAAGAGATAGCTCTGCCATAATATGATTTATTTGCAACTTAGGGCATCAGAAGATGCTGGCTGCAACAGGAAAGAGAAGGATGACACAGTTCAAGAATCAATAAGTGTCTCCTCAAATCATTGATTTTACCAAGTGAAACATTTTGTTTTACTTTCTTCTTCATCAGTTTGTACAAAGTTTGATTACGTAGCAAGTCCCCATCCCCACCACCATATTTTAAGAGGAAAGAAATAAAAGTTGGTGAGATCTATTCAATAATCAGTATAACTTTTAATTTGTAATTAGAGAAATCAGTGTGAAATAAAATTTTATCAACTTTAAAATATTTGAATGGTTTTTACTTGTAATTTTATTTTAAATGGCTGTGTATAGGAACAATGACATTGTATTTTGACAATGTGCTGGCTTATTTTTCTCAGAGCTTAAAAATCTTTAATTTAAATACATCAAGGTAGAAATCAAAATTGTTCATTCATAATCTTTATTACCATCTTTTGCAATTGCAACATTAAGGCTAACAACAAATTATTTGAGAACACAGGAAAGACAAAGAAACAGTCCTTTTAAAATCTTTGGTGACATAAACAAGTTAAAAAAGTAGTTGCACTATGTCCTGAGCTGTTATACTTATGACAAGTGCTATTAAGGAGAATAGAGTGCCAGCCAGGAAAAGCTTATTGCATAATAAGTCTGCATGCTAGAACAGCTGTCAAAGCCAAATGAAACATAATGAGACATAATTCATTTTAGAAATTTAAATATGTTTGTTAGAGTGGAAAATAGAAATCTTATGTTTAGCAAGTCTTAACGTGTATTAGAAAATATTAATAATTTTAATATATTTAAGGGAATATAAAAATTACAATGTGAAATTAATTTGTATTATGATTTATATAATAAACTTACCCCTTAAAAGCATCTCTCAAGAGAAATATTTAGTCGTGTGGAGCTCTTTCTTGTTGAGTGAGAGTCTCTGCTCTGCCACTATAAGCAAACTAAGTGACTAATTATTTCCCTCACTATATTGTGTAATATGGATTATCCTTGCTCATAAACTGTTATGTGTCAGCAAACCTGATACATGATATGTTTTGGCCATAAAAACCTTTATTTCTACATCAAAATCACAAGGCAATACAATGTTTGGCTGAAAGAATCTAAAGCTAAGATTTCTTTTAAATATTTTTACATTATTTGCATAATATGTGTATACGTTTATAACTATTTACACATATACATATAAATTTTTATGTATATATACAATTAAATGAATATATATACACATATATCGTTTATTTGGACATAACTTGCTTATACACTAGAGGAAATTAGTGAGTACTTCATGCCAGAATAATGATTTAAATTTTATGTTTTGTCAGTTTTGGTGTGAGTTATACTATGAAAACTGGTTGTCTAAATCAAAACACTAAAATTAAGTTTTAGTTGTGCGATATTGTACTGAAATGGAATAAATGTTGAATACTTATGTACCAAACTTTTGTGTAGTTTTAAAAGACATGGAAGATATAGAGTAGGTATTTTTAATGTGGAATTTTTAAACATGTTATAACCCTGAACTTTATATAAGGAAGACATGCTAGGAGTATTTATTTTATCTTTAGGTAAATCTATGCTGTCAGTTGTCTACTTGCTAAAATCAGTGCTCAAAACATGGTTTTATTCACTAAAATTAAGATCACCTTTCATGGGTTATCAAAATTCCTTATCAGACATTGATAGTAGCAAAAGGTGACATTGGAAAAAGTTTCTCTGTGTATGAACCTAAACCCTAGATAGCAAGTTCCTGGCATACCAGGAATATATATTGTTCTTATTTTAAGCTGGCCTTCTGTTAAAATATATACAAGAATTACTTATAGTGTTTGATAACTTTTCCAGTTTAGAAAGTATGTCAACAACAAGTGTGATAAACACTTTAGTAATACATGCTAATTTGCATGTATTACTAAAGATAGATTAGATCTATAGATTAGAACATGAAATAAATGTTTGAGTGAATTTTGAATAGCATCTACTTTTTTTAGAGAAATTGAATTGAACTAAGGTATCCTAGTATTACCAGAGAGGAATTGTTCACTTTCTAATGTGATGGGTGGCTCCAGAAATGGAGATCGCTAGGAGTGTGTTTGATCATAGTCTCACCTTTACCACATCAGGGTCTCTGCTATGAGTGAAAAGTATAACAACTGGAATGTCTTCAATGCCCAGAATTTACTGTGTAGTCGATTATATTCCTTATGAAGCATGCACATTAGATTTGTTTTAGGGTGTAACTTTAATGATTCTGGTCTTCTTGTTTGTTGGCTTGTTTGTTTGTTGTTTGTTTTTAGTTCTGAACCTAGACCCCATCATATGCTAGGCAAAGCCCAGCCCTAGATATTCTTAATATAAATGGAAAATACATAATCATGGACAATATATAGTTTATTTTTATGAGCACTCTTACTGTAGACAAGAAAGCTATGATCACTACAAATACAATGAACACTATTAAACATTGAAAACATTGTTTATGTTTGTGAATTTATCTGCACATAAATGACGAAAAATTCCCTTTAAGAAAAAGCATACATCTACATAAAATAGTTCAGTTTCATATTGTGTTCCCTACATAAGAAGTGTGCTGAGAAAGCTATTTGGTTGACTTTTTCACATTTAATACATGTTTGGAAGTGCTATAGGTTCACAGATTTTCAGTCATTCAAAATGTGTGAAAATAGCACTTTAATGATTTCTACTATGTTTGAAGATTAAACCTATCCGTCTGTAGGCATTTTTCTTGCCCTGGTTGGTTTTTTTTTTTTATGCTGTTTTTTTTTTTGTTTGTTTGTTTGTTTGTAAGTCAAGTCAATGAAACGCTGTATTGAAGTACCATATATACTATTTATGTCTTAGTTATATTCCATACTCCTGAGATTTTACTAATTACTGTGGCTATTGTGTAAGTTCTACTTTAGCTTTATATGATATGAGTGATGGTTTCTTCCCAATATCAACATTTCCACAGCACAATATTTGTGGAATTTTCATCTTAGATGTAGATAAGAATTTTTCTTTGATTTACCTTTGGAATTATGATTTATAAATTTATCTGAATTTTATTTTTTACTTTAATAAATTTTATACATACAATTTTCTTGGGTATTTTTCATATTTTATATTTTTTATTCTTGAATACCTTGACATTTCTTGAAAGAAGATATGATTTATTTGATCTAAAGCATAATTCTAAATTAATCTTATAATTTATACTTTGTCCTTTAAATCTGGAAAGATTAATCAGGATTCTATTTTTAGTTACTTTTACATATTTTCTGATTATAGATTGTGATAGAGAAAAATATGTGTAAGTCAAAGTAATATTTAATAAGATGCAGATTAACAGATGAGCTTTAGATTTAAGTCCTAGTAGCACACTTAGAAATAAATATGGCCATCACCTGACCTTCATGTGACCAGTTTCAGGGCCTCCCACAGGCAGCAGAGCCATTTTCTCCTGCCTTGTCTCCAAGCCATCCTGCCTGTGAATGTGCTCATCCAGGCGTTTTTGGAACATCCATCTTCTTTTATAGCTGTCATTGTCAATCTCTCACCTCACAAATTCCCATACTAGTGTGAGCTGAATGCCCTAAGGAACTTAAACTCGTCATGTTTCTACTTCATTGTATCCCAAGTATTTGAAAGATTACTACATAGTGATAAACTAGTGCTTATGATTTTTCTAAATTCATATTTCATTGTGATTTGTGAAAATAACTTGTTCCGTGTGTTATAGTGAACAGAAAAAGGCAATGAACTTTATAAGATCTTTGTATTTGCTACGTCCAAAACAAAATCTATCCGTAACTGACAGAAGTTACCACTTATGGTAAAGGGTACATTTTGCTATCTGTGATCGCTCTTAACTAGTTATGGGTAAATTAAAATTCCGGTTTACTAATATTAGGTGGTAGCTGGTTGTTGCCTGAAAGAGGAATTCACTCTTAATTACCATTGACAGCACTGAGGACATAGTAACTTGTGACATGGTAACAGTCAAATGCAAGCTAGAGAATGGGAGGTTTGGAGGGGAGACACAAAACTTTTTTAAAGTTGACTTCATTCTTAAGAATTTCTCACATGTATACAATTAAATATAATTATAACCTTCATTTTCCTCTCCATCTTACCTTATACCCCTTCCCAACTTCATTCGGGTGGCAGAGGACTCATTAAGTCCACTGGAGTATGGGAAACTACAAGTTGACACATAGCTGCTTTTAAGGCTCAGTGGAGTCTGCTCTTCATTACAATACCATGAATACCATGTACAAAAGAGTTGTGGGGTTTTGTTTGTTTGTTTGTTTGTTTTACAAATTGTGGCATGATATAGACATGATTGCTGAAGTATGATTTATGCTTTTGAGTGTTTCTTTTTAAGTGATAGTGTTTTAACACTTACTATATAATATAATCATAAGGAAGGCAAGAAAGCAGGCCACCGAGCTGATATAACTGCATTTATACTTGGAGTGTTTCTGATTTGCTTGAGTCTGTCTGCTACAGTTATATTTTATATATACTTTCGAGCTGTATCACTGTATCATAGTTACATGAATAATGAAAATGATTTAATGGATACTTTGTTGTACTAAGATGGTGGTCAAGATGTATCCTCTTGATTCCTGTTACAAACAATATAAAATTTGTATTGTCTAAGATTTATAAAATGTCTGTGTCTAAGAATGTAGGTCCTGATCTATCACCTATAAACCTGAAATCATTCTAGGTTTCTTGACCATTGGAATGAGGTGGTTTTTCTTAAGAATGTTTACAATGAACTGTTTGGGTCTCAGTGAGAGCACTGGCTCTTGGTCTTCCTGCCTGTGTGACTCACTGTCTCTCATGGCTGTGGCTCAGAGAGCAGTGAGGGGAAACCTGTTGTTCTGATGCTGATCCTGCTGCTGTATTTGTTCTGTGACTAAGTTCGCTTGAATTCTCTATGCTTCCACTATTTACTATAATAATGAGTGAAATTGAGACGAAATTATCATTTAAAAAGCAGTATATAATATGGAAACCATATAAATTAACCCAGTGTACAGTGTAAAATACTGGACAGGAAAGCAAGCTTCATTAATTGCAATCTGTGTTTTCTGGAAAAAACAAAACAAAACAAAACAAAAACCAATATTCTCTTGGAGAAGCTGCAAGTACCTATAAACAATTGTTTTCTTCCCCATTCTTCCCAGTTTACTTCTACCATGTTATGAAACTGTTTTAGCACTGTGCTAAATGTTTATATATGAAAATGTCATATCAAAGAATAATAATGTGACAGAATTCCGTATGAGCCTTTGTTATTAATGTATCTAATTTTTAAATTATCTTCTTCATAGTATGGGTGTAATGAGAGTGAAAAAGGAAATACAGCTTGTAACTTTTTTATACACATGAGTACATTTGAGAAGGGCACAAAATCTATGTCTTGTGTTCAATCATATTAGGGGCCTCCAGTTAGAAATGCAGTTGTGAGGAGTATCTTATTTTGATATGTGAAAATATGCTTACATAATAAAAAAACAACATTGCTATGGTATCAAAATATCATTCCTTTTCCAGTTATTTTAGCTTTCATCCTTTTCTAAGATATTTTAATCCTTTTCTTTTAATAGACTTTGTTTTTTTGACATTCATAAAAGAAACATTTGTTGTAAGAATTAATTGTGTCAGGACTTACAGTTCTAATATATTTGCATTCCAACATGTTTTTTTTCCTCAAAAATAATTCAAAGACTATAATTTACTTAGTCAAGAACTGAATGTGGTATTTACGAATTTTGTGTATTTGATTCAGAAGATTTCAATATGACTTTGTGTTATAAAATCTCCCTATGTCAATTGAGCTCAGACTGCTTCACCAATATGTTAAAAGACTTTCTTTGAAAGCTTTATTTAATTGGCTTTGTTTTCTTGATTTCAAGTTACTGTGTAAAAAGCTTTTCAACTTCTCAAATAGTAGTTAGAAAAGTATTATTATCCAAATGTATGCCATATCTATTCTAGTCAATGGTGATTTCCAAAGGTAAATCTTAAAAAGATACTGTAGTAACAATATATAATGTGGTATTTGTAAGAATTATCTGAGTAAATGTTTACTATAAATAAACATGATAAACATTTGTCAAAATCAAATGACAATTTTAACTTTCAGTGACAAACTACAACCTCATATTTCATGTACTATTCTTATAATGAGTTGTATTGTATTTTACTATTTTTTATTTTTTTATTTAAACATTTAACTAGGGTGGAGTGATTTAATGAAATATTGGCCTGACAGATGAACTTTTTTTTCTGATTAAATGGAGAAATACCACAGTGTGAGTGGGACCCAGCTCTTTTTAATGATGACTCAATTAAATTCTTTCTTCAGATACTTAGATGTTGGAAGCATTTGCATGTTTTAATTTGACTGAGTAATGTCTTGAAAAATGTGGTCATACCAATCATATTGGTTTTACTAATGGTATTTTATTTTAGTGTCGGTATTCAAGATTGGCTGAGCTTTTTTAGATTCACTTCTATGCACTAACCTTATTTTTCTCATTCTGCTAACTTAATTAACTACATTCCCATCAGCTCTTCTAATCTGATATGCTGTGCACTTGACTCTCTTCCCTACGACTTCACAGGACTTCTTTCAAAGTGACCCAGGGTTCTTTCCTTCAGCATCACTTTTAGCTTTCGACTGCATCCACTCATACCCATCTCCTTTGTCTATGTCTGTTCATTGCATGCTGTGATCACAGAAGATGTGGACTCCACAAGGAAAAGAAATACAGGTCTGTGTCTCCTCCTGGCCTCCTTTGCTCTCTTTTCATGTAATCTGACTTGTCCTAGAAACAGTTTACCACTTGTTTTGCTCATTTTTTAACTTTGCACTTTTCTAATATATGAAAATATTAAATTTTCCAGGTGTCTTAAGTTTTTATTTTATAATTTTTACATAGCTTCTCCAATTTGATGGATAAAAGTAAAATTTCACATAATTCATATATCTTGTCTTTTTATAACTAGAAAATAACCAGAGACCCAAGGGATACGTATATGGATATATGTATGTATGTGTATATTTACCAGAGAAAGTCACCTAAATTAAATAAGTTAGTCATAATTTACTCCCAAAATTATTCTTCATTTTAAACTTGATTTGTTCCATTTTTACATAACTTGAAAAACACATTTTTGGTATATCATGACCAGCATTTTCCTAGGATATAAGGATACCAAAGACTTAATATATGCTCTGAAGAAAGTCTATTACATTTATTTACTTATTTCTATTACTTAGTAATTAATAGATCAGAATAATATGCTATGCTAATCTGCCAGCATGAATACTTTTTCAGTCTTTTCAACAAAATTACAAATTTAAATAAAATTTGTTTTAAATAAATATACATAGGGGGAAATCATGTAAGAGGTGAAACTTTAATATTTATTAAACACATACATTAAACAAATGCTCTGTAATACTGCTCGAGGTGTTGGAAACATCAAGGCAATCAAAACAGCTGCATATCCTTGCAGGTATTTTCAGGGCTTGACTTACAAATAAAGGGAGTAATTAATTATTGGTACTATTATTATTTTAGATGACAAAAACTGATATCATTTTTGTCATATTTATGTTAGTTAAAACAATACTTCTGATACTGAGTTAAAAGTTAGGAAATGTTTGGTTTTTTTTTTGGAGGGGGGACTTTTCAAATAGATATGGAATCAAGGAAACAGTGGTCAATGGCCTCAAGCAATGTTACATGAAATTATTAGAATTCACAGAGGTTCTATGAAATTACTGAAACACATTAAGCAACAGAATTACAAAGATGCTAGTAATTTATGTGGCATCAATAACAAAGCAATCCATCAGTTAATAGATAATGATTAAAATTAAGAATATCAATATAATACATGAAAAGATAATTTAAAGATGTGGCACCTTCAATTCATTGAATAAACCTTATTGATGCAGGACTGAGGACATAAATAATCTCTTGTTATTTGGTTGTCAGATGCTTGTACATTTTATAGGAAAATACAGGTTGTATATCCTTCAGAATAATTTGAGTTCATTTTCTAGATGGGTTAAGTAAAAGGCTCATTTGGGTTATCCAAGTATAAAAGATTAATAATAGCAATTAGATGTGTGAATCTGAAATTGAGAAAAATATTTATACTGGGCTTTTCGAAAGGATGCCACTAGCAGACAAAGGACTATGCTAGCTCAGATGAACAGAGATCCTAAATTCACAAGGCATTGTTTCCTTTCAGCTGTGTGAGCGACTCAGTAGCACAGTTCTGCTGTAATTATTTTGATCCGAGTTTCACTGATGAAAAGTTATAAAAGAAAGTAAAAGTGAACAAAGAATTTGGGAGTCATGCCAGTTGACGTAATGTTCTAATGAATGATCAGGAAAGGGCATAATTAGATGCAGAATTTTTTAAATTGCTGAGAGAAAAGATTTGATGAAATCACTGTAATTTGATATAATACTGAAAACAAATTAAAAAAAACAGGAAATTATTATCAGTGACTAATATGGTATTTATTTTTTAATGTGTTAAGCATTGTAAGGAGAAGGTGTGCCCCAGGAATGTGTTCCTGAGATAGAATATATAATGGCAATTGGAGAGGCAAATATGCTTTACTGCTAGAACTTTATAGGTGACTGTAGTATGCAGTTTTTGTTCTACCCACCTTTAGCTCCGGGAGGTAACTGCACTACCAGACCCTACCTGGCTTCCCTTGAATCCTTAGATAAAAGATACAGACACTCAGCTGTTCATTTCACTTTGCCTTCTTGGCACAATTGCTGGGTGTTACTCTCTCCTGCCCTGAAAAGCACGTTCTTACAAATTTCTAATCTCTGTCTCTCCCACCTGCCCTAAACTTCAATTGCTAAACTACCCTTCCCACCTGCCTATAAGAGCAGCCTGTGTGGCCACTCAATTTTGAGAGCTCAGGGGACTTTTAGTTCTCCTCCTCTGCATCTCCCTGCCCTGTGGCCAGGGACTGGGAAGTGCCACCTGTACCTTCTGCCCAGCAATTGGTCCATGGCTTTCTTTACTGACAGATCAAGAACCAATTGGGAAACAGGACCTTAGCATCAGAACTGCTCCTTACAGATGATTGGAGTTATTGAGGTGCCATGATAGGTAAAAGATGTGTTAAATTAGCTTTGGATGAACATAATTGATGTTTATATAGGACATAATTTATATAGGATATATAATTGAATGAACATAAAAAGTATTTACATGGGATTAGAAAAGCATATCACAGTGTTTCTGAGACAACTGCTATTGAAGGGCCAGCTTTCTATTCTGGATAAGAGTAGTAATAAACTCCCTATTAAGAAACTGAGGCCATGCCTCCTATAAATGAAAGAATAGGATGTTAGGGGAAATAGTCTACAGGGGAAAGATTTGGAGAATATGTTTTTTTAAGACAAATAAAACAGATTGGAAATTTTTCAGAAGAAAATGAATACTAGTTAAATCAAATACTTTGTATTGTTTAATAGTGGTTAAAAACAGAAGGGGAAATTAAGCTACTCTAAGGAATACAATTCAGAGATTGGATTTAGAAGTTATGAAAGGCTTTTTGTAACTTAAAAAGGGTAAAGTAATATGCTTGAGAGAGGTCAGAAAGTCAATCAAAGGATTGGTAATGAAGGCACCAGCCATAAGAGTAAATGGTTTCTAGTGTGCACAGGATTTGGAAGAATTTAAGGAAAGCAGAGGGGAAGCTTAGAAATGATGTACAAACTCATAGAATTCTCAAAATACAAATTTTTAAAACTTATGGAGAAAATGTTTTATTGGCTACTTATTGATATAATCCAAATTTTGTTATTAAGTACATGTAATCCAAATTTTCTCTGGGCACATATTTTAACACTGGTTGGCTTAGTAGATCTATAGCATTGAAGTCTTGGCTTTCTGACTTGCTATTGCAGTCATAATGCTGCAAATGAGGACTTGGTCTTTACTAAGCAACATTGTGCTAGTTTCTACAAACATAAATACCAGGGGCTAAGTGAAGATTAGCGCCATCTGTCCAAAGCCATGAAAGAAAGATGGATCCATAGAGGAGCAAAGAAGAGGCATTGATAGAAGAAATACTGTTAGCAAGTCTTATGACTAGCAGTTCACGGGGAACACCAGCTCTAGATAAAGGTGAGAGGTGGTTAATTCTTTTCTAGAGCTGTATGAAGTGTTAATCAGTCAAAGGTTAGTAACTTTATTAGCCTGGACTCACATCTCCAATGATGTTGAAGTTTAATTTTATCACTGTAAACTAATAGCTCAACCCAAAACATGTGTTCTTTCTGTTATATAGTATATCATTACTTATTAATTATTTATATTTGAAATGAATTGTTTTAGTATATATTTATTTTGTATAATGCGTGCGTGTGTGTGTGTGCGTGCGTGCGTGCGTGCGTGCGTGCGTGCGTGTGTGTGTGTGTGTGTGAAGCAAGTGTATTAGTTTGTGGCTGTGAGTGTAGGAGGTCATTGTTGCATAAGCGTCTGCATCCCAGCTTTGGCACCTGCAGTCCTAAGCTTGTCCCTTTGAAACACTGCACCCGAGTGACAGCAGACAGCAGCTCTCAAGTCTGAGAGACGCTGTGAGCCTCCACTCCCTAGGAAGGGGAACTTGAGCTGGCTTCCATTTTGGGTTGATAATGAATTCCAACTAGTTTAAAGGACTGCTTATATTTGGGGAATGGGATTCTGGGAATTGAACTCAGGACCTCACACTTCCTGAGCATATGCTATACCACTATTCTACAACCCCAGGCCAAAACTGTTAAGTTTTCATGAAGAATAAAAGGTTATTTCTGAAAAGAGGAGCACCCTCTTAAAAACTACAAAGAAATAAGAGAGAGAACTGATTCGTGTGGCTTCTATAAATGTGTTATCAAATCATAAATAAAAACTGAATAGTATATTGGGGTAACACATTTGCTATAGCTTAGAGAATGTATTGAGAGCTTTGAGACATAACTTACTTATAAAACTTTAACTGAAAAATGAGTGAAACTTATATAGAGATATTTCTCTTTTTTAAATAATTAATTTTTTTGCACTTCATATATTATTCCTTCCAACCCGTCCACCCTCCGACTGTTCCACATCCCATGTCTCCTCCCCATCCCCCTGTCTCCACATGGATGTCCCCACCCCCAACCCCACCTAAACTCCATGGGGCCTCCAGTCTCTTGATCGTTAGGTGCATCATCTATGAATAAACACAGACCCAGCAGTCCTCTAATGTATGTGTTGGGGGCCTCATATCAGCTGGTGTGTGCTGCCTGTTTGGTGGCCCAGTGTTTGAGAGATCTCGGGGGTCCAGATTGAGACTGCTGGTCACCCTCAGGGTCACCCTCCTCCTCAGCTTCTTCCAGCTTTAGGGGTCAGCAGCTTCTGTCCATTGGTTGGGTGCAAATATCTGACTCTGACTTTCAGCTGCTTGTTGAGTTTTTCAGAGGACAGTTATGATAAACCCCTTTTTGTGAGTGTTCCATAGCCTTCAAAATAGTGTCAGGTCTTGGGGTCTCCCCTTGAGCTGGATCTCACTTTGGGCCTGTCACTGGACCTTCTTTTCCTCAGGCTCCTCTCCATTTCCATCCCTGTAATTCTTTCAGACAGGAACAAATATAGGTGAGAGTTTTGACTGTGGGATGGCTATCCCATCCCTCACTTGATGTCCTGTCTTCCTGCTGGAGGTGGGCTCTGTAAGTTCCCTCTCCCTACTGTCAGGCATTTCATCTAAGGTCCCTCCCTTTGATTCCTGAGAGTCTCTCACCTCCCAGGTCTCTGGTGCATTCTGGAGGGTCCCCCCTACCTTTTACCTCCCAAGGTTACCTGTTTCCATTCTTTCTGCTAGCTCTCAGGGCTTCAGTCCTTTTCCCTCACCCAATACCAGATCAGGTCCCCCCACCCCCACCCCCAGCTCCTCCCAGTCTACTTTCCCTCCCAGGTTCCTCCCTCCCTCCCCACTTGTGATTGCTTTCTTCTCCCTCCCAAGTGGAACTGAGGCGTCCTCACTTGGGCCCTTTAGCTTGTTGAGCTTTTTGAGTTCTGTGGACTGTATCTTGGGTATTCTGCAGGTTTTTTTTTTTTTTTTTGGCTAATATCCACTTATTAGTGAGTACATACCATGCATGTCCTTTTGGGTCTGAGTTACCTCACTCAGGATGATATTTTCTAGTTCCATCCATTTGCCTGCAAAACTCAGGATGTCCTCATTCTTAATAGCTGAGTAGTATTCCATTGTGTAAATGAACCACATTTTCTGTATTCATTCTTCTTTCGTGAGACATCTGGGTTGTTTCCAGCTTTTGGCTATCACAAATAAGGCAGCTATGGACATAGTGGAACAGGTGCCCCTGTGGCATGGTGAGAAATCTTTTGGGTATATTTCCAAGAGTGGTATAACTTGGTCTTTTGGTAGATCTTTTTCCAATTTTCTGAGGAACCTCCAGATTGATTTCCAGAGTAAAGATATTTCTTTAAGAAATTCAGGATTAAGTAAATATATAAGATATTTCTTTAAGAAATTTAGGATTAAGTAAATATTTGAAAAATATTTAAATCATAATAAAGTAAATATTAATTGAAACATGATACTTATTTGAAATATCAAAGTAAGGTTATTATGAGGGTATAGTAAAATTAGTATGATCAGTATCAGTATAAATCCAGAACCTTAAAAATAACGATGGACTTCTTGGAAGGGGGTGGCATCTTTTGAGATGGTTCAATAGATACAGGCATTGCCACCAAGCCAGGTGATTTGAGTTCAATGTCCAGGACTCAAATGATGAAGGAGAGAACCAACTTCAGTAGTTTATCTCTGATCTCCACAAACATATAGTAGCTTTCCCTACCCTCTGCCAACAAAAATCTAATACATGTTTTAAGAGAAAAAAAATACTCATTTTTTTTAGCTAACTAAAGTTAAATTCACAGATAATCGATTCACTAAGATTTATTTGTAGCATGAAATTTATATCACTGTAATGAGGCATTGGTGAAATAAATGATATATGCGCAACCTTAATTTGTTATTTAAATATTAAGAATTGGGTTATAGAAGCCCTATCACTTTGGCAATTTGAAAGTACTTTTTATAAAGGACTTGCTAAATTTTTCCATAATTTTCCATTAAAAGTGGTATTTCTTAATAACTACAATTTAGCTCAAATTATGCAAAAAGCTTGTATTTCAGAAAAATATATCTACTGCTTACATTTTTGTGTGTATTATTATAAAACTCATAGGTTTTACATTGCAATTTTAACAGAATTTAATACATTAGTAATCTCTAACCAACAAGCAAGTAATGTGTTTGAATAATGGACATTCCCAAGATTGTTTAAAATAAAGAAAAAATTTTAATAATTGACAATCATAAACTATCACTTAAATTATTTGTCTGTAACACTGGAAGAAAAATGATTAATTCCGTTTTTTAAAAACCAAATATTGTTTACTTAGCGGTGTGTGAGTCCTGGGACTGACTGATCTTTCTTTCTTTCTTTCTTTCTTTCTTTCTTTCTTTCTTTCTTTCTTTCTTTCTTTCTTTCTTTCTTTCTCTCTTTTCTTCTTTTAGATAAATATGTCATTTATTTAGATTTTTGGTAAAATCTACAATATTCAGAATGGGAAACAATTTCCGAGATTGAAGAAACATAAATCCTTATGTTAAAGGAATTTTTAAAATCCTAAATTTAATAAATGAATAATATATTATGCCTTATAGCCTTAAGATTTCAAAAATCCATACCCAACTAAACTAATTTTTTTTTTGATAGTGAGCGTTTGTTTGCAGAACGTCTAACCAGTGGACAATAATCATAAGGTCAAGGTTGACAAGGTGCTCAGCTGACTTCTACATCTGACTACTGGGGATAGTGGCACAATAAACTTCCTAATTTATAAACCTCATTTCCTTCAGCTGAATACCTACCAGTTGCATAGTTGAATCATGTCCTAGTTTTCTTGAGGTGGTTTTGTGTTTGTTTTTGTTTTAAAGCAGCTCCCATACTGCTTTCCATAGTGGCACTGCTAACTTTCCTACCAACTGTGCATGCTTTCTCCCTGTACCTTCATTTCATACCCTCACCTTAAAAAAAAAAAAAAGGTATGGCCTTTCTCCCTGTCATGAAATAGAATTACAATGTAGGTATGATTTGTATCTCTCTGGTGGCTAAACTGTAAGCCATTCTCCCTCTTTTACTTCTCTTTCCTTTGAGAAATGTCTGTTCAGATCATTTTTCCCATATTTGATTGGATTTCTTTCTTTGGTGTTAAAAATATATTAAAGGTGTTTAAAAGATTAAAGGTAGCTCATTGGTTAAGCAGAGTCCAGTTTCCAGAACGGACAACCAGTTGTAACTCCAGCTCCAGGGAATCTGATGCTCACTTCTGGTTCCCCTGGGCACCTACACAGACATACACACAGGCATACACATGATTGGCAATAGATCTGTAAAGAAGTCTATTGGTTTCTTTGTGTATTCTGCATATTAATGCCCTGTTAGATAATTATCTGCCAAAGGCCTTACTCCCGTTCTTTAGGTTTTCTGTTTATTCTGTTGATGTTTCCTCTGCTGTACGTGAAGAAGCTTTCAACGTTTACATGACCCACTATTTAAACTGTTGCTTTCTCCCTTAGGATAGTGGAGTCCTGTTTAGGGAATCCTTGCTATAATCTTGATGAGCTTCTTGTTTGTTTTTCTTTTCTTTTAATTATTAGTTTCAAGTCTTTCATAACGACCCATGATACCTTTCCGCCTGGTCTTTATAAAATTTGAGAGGTATGGGTTAGTTGCAATCTCCACGTGAATGTCCAGTCTGCTCAGCCCTCTTTGTCTGACCTGTATTTTGGAGGAGCATGTCAAGAATAAGCTGCTGCTGCATTAGGTTCTGGGTCTTCTATAACATGGGTTTACATGTCTGTCTTTATCAATTACCTCTGATACCTCTTACCCACTTTGAAATCAGATATTGGCATGCATCCACCATTGATTGTCTTGCGCAGTCACTTTTGTAAATTTTTTTATTTATTTTGCTTCTACTTAAATTTGGTGTTTTGTTTGTTTGCTTGTTTTTTTGTCGACTCGTTTGCTTTCTAGTTTTGTGAAGGGCTCCAATGGTATTTTATTGGGGATTACATTGAGTTTTCACATTGGAGGGTGGAGTCACAGCTATTTTAATAGTACTAACTCTTTCAATATATAAACGTGGAACGTTTTCCATATGATAGATTTTCTCCAATTTTTCTTTTTTCCTTAGTGTTTTGCAATTTTCATTGTAGGAACCTTTTCTTCCATGATATTTTTATTCCTAGCTATTTTATTTTATTTTATTGATGCTATTGAAAATGGTATTCTTTTATGTTTTTTGTCTAAATGAGTTTGTAGTTGTTATATGTAGAAAATCTATGAATTTTATGTTGATTTTGGTTCCTGTAACTTGGCTGGATTCATCCACTCTCGAGTCCTGATGGAGTCTTGAGAGTTTTTCACAGACTATCAGACTATCTTCAAACAGGTGTGATGCAGCTTCCCCTTTTTCCTGTGTTCTTCTGGTTCATTCTCTTGCCTAATTGTTCTGGCTATAATTTCTTTGATATTTACTTGATGTGTGTGTTGAACAGGAATGATGAGATGGACACTCCTTTCTTCTTCTTCAATTTTAGAAGAAATGCGTTCATATGTTGCTTGCAGTAGGTTTGTTACTAGAACATAACCACGGTCATTTATGTAAATATTGCCTTTAGTGGCTCTCTTTTTTTAATTTTTTTCTTTTTTCTTAGATATTTTCTTCATTTACATTTCAAATGCTATCTCCAAAGCCCCCTATACCCTCCCCCCACCCTGCTCCCCAACCCACCCACTCCCACTTCCTGGCCCTGGCGTTCCCCTGTACTGGAGAATATAATCTTCCCAAGACCAAGGGCCTCTCCTCCCAGTGATGGCCTACTAGGCCATCCTCTACTACATATGCAACCAGAGATACAGCTCTGGGGGGGGGGGGGGTACTGGTTAGTTCATATTGTTGTTCCTTCTATAGGGTTGCAGACCCCTTTAGCTCTTTGGGTACTTTCTCTAGCTCCTTCATTAGGGGCCCTGTGTTCCATCCAATAGATGACTGTGAGCATCCTTTAGTGGCTTTCATATCACTATTACAGACAAGTTAAAGTTTGCACACAAAGAATCTGCAGTTTAGGACTGAAAAAAGATACCTTATTCAGTAAACTGCTTGCTCTGAGGGCATGGGGCTCTTAGTTTCATCCCTGTCACCCAAATTAAACATCAAAATGAAAGCCATAAATGGTACTCTGTGCTTGATTCCTATCACTGGAGAGTCAAAGGCAGGCAGACAAATCTCTGAGTCTCATTGGCCTAGCAGCCTAGCCCAACAGGTGAGTTCAGGCCAATGAGAAATCCTGTCTCATAAATTCAAAGATTGGAGTGTCTGTAGAAAGATTCCAGAGGTCATTCTGTGATTTAGACATGCACATGCATACCCATGCACTCATGCGAACAAGCATTACACTACAAGACCAAGTATACAAATACATGTTCAGGTACACACACAAACACACACACACAAACACACGTGCTTGCATACACACAATGTATATTACTATTATGCCCTTTATAAGAAAAGTTGACTATTCCTCCCCATGTGTTATATTTCCAAATAATCAGAAGGAACTTAATGCAGCTGCCATGGAATTTTGACATACAAAACAGTCTAAATATTAGAAAATGCTTATGTTTCTGTATACATACTTTATATCTATGTCTATGTGTTCCTACATTTCCTTGTCAGTTGGTAATATTTCTATGTAGCATTCTGTTTTCTATTATGATAGCAACATGCAACATGTTAAATGAATTTTTCTGGGAAATATTTACTAGTATCTTTTCACTACACATAATTTTTTCATCCAGAGCTAATTCTTTTGTTCTTTTGCTGTTGGGAAATAATATGTTTTATGTCAGAGTATTTCTTGAGGTATGAACAATTTCACAGGTGTAGATAATGAACTAACAGGGTATTATAATTGTTATATTTCATATCACAGGTATTCATATGTCTTAATATATCATTCAGTTTTTCTGCAATATTAAATTTAACATGGGGTCAGTTATAATGTTATTAAAGTGACTATCTTAATAGATATTTAAGTTTGACGGCATAAAAACAGAAGTAATACCATCACTTGGGAGTCTGAGACAGAAGGTTAAAATCAACCTAGACCTGTCTCATAACACAATATCAACTTGATAACATATTTGGAGCTCATATCATTTAATTATTAATGCATACTATTTGCCAAGACTTTGGTAATCTTCCTGGGAAATTGTGTTCCCTTTTATCTTTAATCAGTATTTACTTTAAATTTGTTACTAACAAGATTTATCCCATATATAGTGAAATTTTTGCAGAGCATAGGTAATATTTTTTAAATGATTTTTAAAAACTGGCTCATGAGAGGATTCTGTAACTGCCAAATATGGTGTTATATTTTCAGTCCCATTATTATTATTTTAATCAGGTAAGTTTTAGATGTTTATTTCTATAGGTACCTTTTTGTTTAAATGTATTTACTTTGGCTTTAAAGTTATGATCTTGAGCAAAGAGTATGTATCTGTCTGTTTACATTCCTGTCTACATGCACAGTATTTATAAATTTGCACAACAGTGTGTTACTATACCCACCACTTGAGTCTATTAAGTCCATTGTCTTTCTTTGTGTTTTCCATTGTATATATTTATGAAAATTTGTTTTCAACATGTATATTTATGGAAAATGTGATCTTCCTATAATATCACTTTATGAAAATCGGGGGTTTTTAAAATATTTTTTAGGGTTGACCAACTAAGTTTTTAATTTCAATCAGGGATTTTAAAGACCTTTTTTAATATCTAAAATTGATTTGTTTTGAAATGGTAACAGGTACCGAGGACACTAATCTTGTATAATAGGCTTACCATTCATTTTTCTCATTTTTCATAATCTATTTTTAGTTCATTTCAGTAGTACTCTGTACACTTACGAGCATGGTGTCATCAAAAGTATATTCCATAAACTTATTTCTTAATTTTAGTTATAGAAATTTCAAATTCAAAAATTTATGATAACTAGACCTATAATCTATTCTAGGATGGCTTGCTTTAATTTTATGACAGTAGTTTAAAAATGCAGTTTTAAATTGCATTGAAACAGCTAGAAACAAGTTTTAAACTAATTATATTTACATTATGAGTTAAAAGCCAAAGTTCTTGTGCCAAATTTGTGTGCTATCAAATGTATTCTTCTGGACACAGATGGGCCAATGTTTTCTTCTAGTTATCTTCTCTTTTAATGCAAGTATATTTTTTCATATTCAAATTATATAAACATATATAGTAGTTATGCTTTTATTTACCAAAATGCATAGTTTAACTTAGAGCAAAGACAATACTATGTTAATTAATTTCAAATACTTTGAGTGAAAGTAGCTTATCAGCTTCACATTTCTTCTTTTATACATCCTAATTAGGATTCAGAAGTAAGAAATAAACATTAATTTTATGGGTTTTTTTTCTACTTAATAGGTGCTATGGATATAGAGGAGAGAAATCGCCAAATGAAACTTAACAAATACAAACAGGTAGCCGGATCAGACCCCAGACTGGAGCAAGATTACCATTCGAAGGCAAGACAATTTTCTTTTTAAAAGTTGTAAAATAGTCGATCATATGAAGCTACTAGATTTTTTTAAAACAAGTGAATATAGATGAGTCAGACACAAACATATAATGTAATGGCCCAGTGATATTAAATTCTACAGTGTATGATGTGCTTGTGTACCAACTCTTAGGGATATACTTCTCCTTATTAGAAACACATTATTATATGACATATAAAGTTAAAAGTCTAAAAACCGAAGCTTTTAGATTTGTTTTGTTTCCCTTCAAAAATGTTTAGGGAATTCTTCCATCGTCATCATCCTGTGTGTTTTCTAATACATCTTCTTCTACTTTATGTTTCCTACTTTAGTATTTTAATTAAATCTGCTTTTGTACTGAGTCATTGAAGCAAGCATATGTTTACTAGGTTTCATTAGTTCAAAAGGTATTTTAGCAAGCATACTTTCAAATTATTTTCTGGGTATAAGTTTAGATAAGTGATGTAGGCAGGTAGAAAATTATGAGTATTATTTTATTTTACTCTTCAGGGGCTTTATATATTTAAAGGCATATTATTTTATAACATGAGTGCCCTGTCTAATATTATTATTATATATCATATTCTCAATAATATAATAATTTTAGAAAAGAGTGTCATGGAAACAAAACCCAGGATAAAGTAAGGGAATGGTAGCTCCCAAGGCAAAGACAATGAGCAAGATGTGCAGCGTGACGCGTCTCCTTAGATGTCCAGTGTGATGCGTCTCCTTAGATGTCCAGTGTGATGCGTCTTCTTAGAAGCAGCAAGGGTAGGATGGGGCTTATCTGGCTGGTAGAACACTTCCTAGGGTGTGGGAAGTCTGGGAAACAAGCATTAGCAACATTTATAAACAGGCCGATAGGAATCAAGGAAGCAAGCAAAAACAGATAAGGAAGAGGCATGGTTGGGAAAATGAGTTGTATCACTCCTAATGAAAAATTTAAGTCCCAATGCCAGCACTCAGGAGAAAGAGGCAGGCCGATCTATGTGAAATCCTGGCCAGCCTAGACTACAAAGTGAGTTCTAGGACAGTCAGGGCTACACAGAGAGACTTTGGTTCAAAACTACAAACAATTAGTAGTCCTCAAGAAGGAGTAAAATTGGTTCTTATTTAAAATACCTGAGAAGTTTGTTTCAGGGTCTTGGAGCAAAAAGATGCTATAGTTAAGAATTTTGTTTCCCAAAACACAGTTTGAAGTCCACACCAATCTTTAGTAAATGAATCTTTAAGGCCCCCAGATTTTTATAACCTTTGACACTTTTAGGTTTGGAGAGAGCTGAAGTACTGATTGACAACTAGTCATACTGAACAAGATAGCTTCATAATTTTCTAAGTACAACCCCAGAGTACAGACATTTAAAGCATGTGGGCACATTTTACAAATACAGTTCTCTGCATTCTTCATATCCATGAAATTCCCATCAGGTTAGTCTGGTATAGACGAAAATTTTAAAGTCTCCCTCTAAAGTGAAGTGATTTTGAAATTTAGGGTTTTTTTTTAGTGAAAAGAGTTGGCTAGAAGCCAGACGTGAATTATTATTAAATTATTATTATGAATTATTATTATTATTATTAAAAACTGGAGTCTTTATTTTGAGAGTGAATTGTTTTACCCTTTGGTGTTTGGCTGATTTACCAGTGCATAGCAACAATCGTAACGATCCTTTTCTGCTGCTAGGATTTTCATACTCAGTTCACTCCAAAACATAATCCAGTCACTAGGGAGTCACTGCTCTTCTTTCCTAGTGTGGAAGTGACTTGCTGGGGCTGCCTCTCAGTCATTCCTAGGTAAACCTTTCTCTCTTAAATGTCAAAGAAAAGTTACAGAGTGATTTTTTTCAATGAAGATTATGTTATTTTTAACTTCCATATTAATAACTTTTTAAGTTGAAAGAAATTCTAAGAATCATGTCTTCTGTTTAACAAGAGGCACTATGCCTCTGCTCTTTATCCATTTTGGTTTTCTTTAATTGCCACTTAACAAAAACTATTACTGAGTTATATGTTTTAATATATTATATCCAATTCCTGACAAAATTATAAAGGAATTGCTATAAAGTGTTGAATGTTAGGCAATCAACTGTTATGAAATACAGAAAGTTAGATTTTTAACTGTTAATTTTGGTAGTCTGTGGCAAAATATAGAAAGTGGAGTTATCTACTGTTAGAAATAAAGATTGAATAATTTCTTGTTCTAAACTATAAGAAATTAGGTTACCTAATATTATAAAATGTAGAATGATTAGGAAATAGCACCTAAAATAGAACGTAGCTTATGTGCAGTTACAATATAGAGAAGCTAGGTGAGTACCGTTATAAAGCATAGAAAGGTAGGAAGATGAATGTTACTATCCAGTAAGTCACGGAAAATGTCACAGCCAATCTAGTGTTCCAGGTTTGAGACAACTGACATGAGACTCAAAATGTTAGCCATATAAAACACATGCTATACTTTGACCTGTAATCCTGGAGGGCCAATGATGTTATTACAAAGGTCTATGTTGAGTCATATTAAATATTAGACTACTATTCTCAGAAATTGGAAGAAGAAAGTATTTGTAACAAGAATATAAAAGAATATGTACATGTGATTTCTAGTTAATCACAGTTATTCTCAGGGTTTTCCTTCAGAGAATTCCCTCCGAGAAAATCCACGTTTCATGCTCTGGGATTCTCTCAGCGTGAATGTGATTCGTCCTCCTGTTCTTGGCAGGGATTATTGATTCACTTATTTTTCTTCTCCAAAATCAACTTTCTTCTCATTGACTCAGAAATATGTAATTTCTCTATGAAACTTAGCAGCACACATTATAGTTGACCTGTGATTTATAATGATAAGTAGTATAATCATTCATAATTAAATATCAAATAGCGTGAAGCATTATATATTTACTCATAAAACTTTTAGTTTTGAATTAGCTCTTTTTCATCGAGTATCATTTTTAAAATAAGATTTTTTTTTTACTATTTAAACATATAATAATATATAGCTCATTAGCATACAATTTATAATGGACCTCAAAGATTATTTCTCTGCAATAATGTTCTTTTTTTTTTTTTTTTTTTTTGGTTTTTCGAGACAGGGTTTCTCTGTATAGCCCTGGCTGTCCTGGAACTCACTTTGTAGACCAGGCTGGCCTCGAACTAATATTGTTCTTTTTAAGGAAATTTATGTCAAAAATAATCACCATGCTATCTCCTAGTACACTTCTAGTACAATTTTCTGATTTGTCTACACACAATTAAAAGGCATTATAACTCATAAATTGTTGAGGATATCTACAATTCTTTTAACCTATATACAATAGGCTCTTCTATTAATCTAATTCAATGTATTCATATAGAAGCAAAATAATGATGTAAAAGACAGGAAAGGGGTTTTTCTCCATTCATTGCATGTACCAACTCTCAGATACTGCTAACATATATCTAGTCACTTTTTACTTATTTCTAGTTTGATAAACACCCATTCACACATCTCATAAACAGAAGAGTAACAATCCAATTAGATCAACTTAACTAAAATATGGACACCACTGCAGATAAATACTCAGTTGTAAGTACAAATAAGACTAAAGCTAATAGAATCATAGACTATATAAGTATTTTGGACAGTTCCAGACAAATTGTCTTTGCAAGTAGATTATTACAATTAGCTATTATCTCTTATCACAGCTAATTGTCTTCTCAACAGAGAAAGAAAGCACAGTCAGTGCTCCCTTTGTGCTGAGTTTTCAGAACCTGGGCGAGGGGGACATCAGCCCGAGGAGCTGCGGAGTTGGTTAGGAGCGTCCACGTGTGGGTGTTTACCTATTACCCCACTGGGGCAGGATGTTCACATGCAGTGTGGAGCCATGCAGGCGACCCTTGCATGGTTTAGGACTGGCTTCAATTTAGTCCTTTATCCTCAGATTCTTCATCTGTGGCTAGAGTGGTGTTAGAAACTTCTTAGAGTAGTGTGAGGATAGCTACATGAAGTCTTTGGACTGAGCAAGTGCTCAGTAGATGACACAGATGGTACTAATTTCTGTTAACAGTATCGTAATCAAGTGTAGTTGTAGGCTCTGCAGGAGATGTAACTGAGCTAATGAAAAGATCTAGTGTAGGACAAACACCCTTCAGTGCTTCCTTCATTCTGTAATAAAGAGATTCAAGCAACCAAAATCTAAAATAAAACAATATAAAGGGTGAAAACTTATGAGCCTTGAAAGTGGCATGCAAATTATAAAAATAAAACAACTGTAAAATGATTGCTTATAAGAAAAATTACTAAAATAAGAACCTATACTATCAACATTGACATTACATACATGTAATGTCCCTATAATTAACAGGATATACTTTGTTTGTTTGTTTGTTTGTTTGTTTGTTTGTTTTTACATTCCAGATTTTTTTCCTCCACCCCTGTCCGCCCTCTGGCTGTTCCACATCCGATACCTCCTTCACACACCCTTGTGTCCATGAGGATGTCCCCACCCCACTTGAATTCTAAACTCCATGGGGCCTCCAGTCTCTTGAGGGTTAGGTACATCATCTCTGAATGAACACAGACCCGACAGTCCTCTGCTGTATATATGTGTTGGGGCCCTCATATCAGCTGGTGAATGCTGCCTGGTTGGTGGTCCAGTGTCTGAGAGATCTCAGGGGTCCAGGTTTATTGAGACTGCTGGTCCTCCTACAGGGTCACCTCCTCCTCAGCTTCTTCCAGCTTTTCCCTAATTCAACCACAGGTGTCCACAGCTTCTGTCCATTGGTTGGGTGCAAATGTCTGACTCTGACTCTTTCAGCTGCTTGTTGGGTCTTCCAGTGGGCAGTCATGATAGATCCCTTTTTGTGAGCACTTTATAGCCTCAGTAATAGTGTCAGGCCTTGGGACCTCCCCTTGAGCTGGATCCTACTTTGGACCTGTTGCTGGACCTTCTTTTCCTCAGACTCCTCTCCATTTCCATCCCTGAAGTTCTTTCTGACAGGAACAATTATGGCTCAGAGGTGTGACTGTGGGATGGCAACCTCATCCCTCACTTGATGTCCTGTCTTCCTGCTGGAGGTGGGCTCTATAAGTTCCCTCTCCCTACTATAGGGCATTTCATCTAAGGTCCTTCCCTTTGAGTCCTAAGAGTCTCTCACTTCCCAGGTCTCTGGTACATTCTGGAGGGTATTTCCAACCTCCTACCTCCCGAGATTGCCTGTTTCCATTGTTTCTGCTGGCCCTCGGGGCTTCAGTGCTTTTCCCTCACCCAATGCCAGATCAGGTTCCCCTCCCCACGTCCCCACCCCTGTCTACTTTCCCTCCCAGGTGCCTTCCTCCCTCCCCATTTGTGATTGATTTCTTCTCTCTTCCTTTGGGCCCTTCAGCTTGTTGAACATTTTGAGTTCTGAGGACTGTATCTTGGGTATTCTGTGTTTTCCTTTTTCTTTCTTTTCTTTTATTTTTTTTTTCTTTTTTCCTTTTTGGCTAATAACCACTTATTAGTGAGTACATACCATGCATGTCCTTTTGAATCTGAGTTATCTCACTAGGGATGATATTTCCTAGTTCTATCCATTTGCCTGCAAAACTCAGGATGTCCTCATTCTTAATAGCTAAGTAGTATTCCATTATGTAAATGAACCACATTTTCTGTGTCCATTCTTCTTTTGTGGGACATCTAGGTTGTTTCCAGCTTCTGGCTCTCACAAATAAGGCCGCTATGAACAATCGTGAGGACCATAAAAAGTCTGAAAATTGATAGATTAAATTTATATATAAGGCAAAATTTAAAATACAGATTAAATAGTCTCATATAAATTATTACAATGTATAAAATGCATGAATTTCAAATATGATTTAGAAATAGGATAATACATTTATGTATGAGTTTTAGAACAGTGACTTCAATAAAACGGTGGGGACAATTGTTTCTTTTTTATTGGATGTATTATTTATTTACATTTCAAAATTTATCCTCCTTCCTGGTTTCCCCTCTCTAAACCCCCTATCCCATCCCCCTCCTTCCTGCTTCTATGAGGGTGCTCCCCCATCCACCCTAGCATTTCCCTATGCTGGGACTCAAGCTTCCACAGGACCAAGGGCCTCCCCTCCCACTGATGCCGGATAATTTCTTTCTTCAGCAGAATGTTTGAGTTGCTAGCATTATACATCCCGCGGTCCAGAGAGCCTGAGCCAGGCTTTATTGCTGCTAAAGAGAGATCTTTGAAACATCAGTTCTCAAGATCCTGAGACAGTCCGTTATTTTTGGAAACCGGCATCATATAACCCTCAGGAGTACCTCTGCCTTTTAGGCCCTCAGGATCCCACTGTGATGTCCCATAGGAAGCAGTGAATTTCTTCGACTTTCAATAAACCGTCTATGGTTTCATAGCAGAAGTGGGATTCACATTTTTACAGTTTGTATTGGGCTTAGTTCAGCCTGAAACCCAGCAAAAGGCCACATCTGTTTCTTCATTGTAGCACACCTTTTCTGAAAACTTATATTTGCCTTTGTAAGTTTTGTTTTTCTGTTATTATATTCATTCCTATAAAACTCTGCATTGAACAGATTCTATAACAAAATCCCAACAAATTTCCAGAAACCAGTAGATCTGCTTTGGCACTATAGGGAGATAGAGAAGTTGAGTTGCCCCAGTGGGAAGGGTTCTTACTGCCAAGGAGGCATGTGTGCTCAGGCATGTGTGCTGAACCATGGATGCTGCCAAGCAGGCAGGATTGAAAAATGGCTTAAAGGATGATGATATATTGAGAATACAAAGGATTTAAATTTTATTTTGAAAATGTTTTTGTCTTATCTTTTTCTTTTCTTAGTTATTTTTAAAAAATAATCTCTATGAAGGGAGAGTCCCATTTATCCTCAATATCCATCAGACTAAAATTTTCAGTTACTGAGGAGTGTTAAGTGGAACTCAAGAATTAAAACTACATAGTCTCCCCTCTACCGCTCTGTACAGCCTTGAGTGAGCCACTCATTGTGTTCAGTTTCTTACTCTGCATAGAATAGTTTCATAATTAAGCCTGTATGCGCATAGAAATGGTTAAAATATAACTATGATGATCAGCTAACCACAATATGACACTTACAGTGGTCTTCATGGTCGTGGTGGTGATAATGATGATGATAAAGGAAAATTGTTATTCCATTAACCCCTCAGAGTACCGGTTTTATTTGTGGCCTTCAAAAGTCAGGAAAGATAAATAAAATTATCTTTAAGGCAATCATAAAAATAAGAAATTAGAAAGATAAAAAAGTTATGGTTTTTAAGAAAACTAAGAACATATTTGAATGTTCTTATATTTTCCCAGTCAAGTTATTATCTTTCTCTCATATTCTGAAGTGAGCTGTATATCCTTCAGTTTTATTTCAAATGTCTATGTGCTGAACCCACATAAACATAAAACCGAGCGAGTGAATCTCTGTCCTTGATGTTGACGGAAGCAACCATTGGCCATAACTTCACTTCATGGAAATACATTGAAGAGATCCATAGAACATAATCTTAATGAAATGTAAGATATTTTTATTTTAATATGTAATAATCTTTGATATTTTTCTGAAAAAATTAGCTTTACTTTCCCCCTTTTTTACATGTTGTATAAATTTATTAATTGAACACTATAGATTGAAGAGATATGTATTTCTTCAGGTTTGAGTTGCTAGATGCAAAATGAAGGCTTGCAGTATTGGTTTCTTCTGAGGCCCCTCCTTTAAATACAGTGTTGCCTTTCTGTGAGTTCTCTTTCTTTGTACCCTGTCCTGTTTGCTTGTTTATATATCAGTCTCCCTGGAGTAGGGCTCAGGTAAAGGACCTTATTATATCTTAGTCACCTCCTTGAAGTCCCTGGCTCTTAATGCAATCATATTCTGAGACACTGACTTAAACATGAAGATTTGGAAGCAATTCAGTTCAGAACACAGCAGATCTCTACAAATTTGCTAATGATCATTAAAATTAACATTTGAGGGGCTGGAGAAATGGCTCAGAGCCAGGAGCATGTGTTTGAAGACCTGAGTTTGTTTCCCAGCATCCATTAGTGATTTACAACAGCTCCAGTTCTAGGAAGTCCAAGGACCCTTTAAGGCACCTACATATACCAGGAAGGTAATGTGTGCAGGTACACATACACACACACACACACACACACACACACACACACACACTACATGTAAAACAGATTAACACTTGCATACATTATGAAAGGTGCGTTTTATTACAATGTGGGCGATGATCTGAAAGCCAGTAACTGACGCTGTATTGTTTTGAACACTTTAGTTGATTTTGTTACTTTTTTCTTTCTCTTTCTTCCTGTTTTTTTTTAGCTGTCCTCTCAAATACTTAACAGATATTCTGAATTTCTTCCTAAAAGTTCACTTTAGTTTTTCTTAGCTCTAAAATCACATTCATGTATGATTCTCTCAGTCTGAGTTTGATGCTGACATAAAAGCAAAGACTTGTTTTATCTTGTTATTTGTTGATTTCTACCTCCATCCACATAGTCACAATTAGAGGGAGGATGTTTTAAAAGAATACTTTGTTATGAATAAGTTCTTTGAAATTACTGAAATGGCAGCTTACATTTTTGTAGCACAATATAAAATGCCATCCAAATTGTGATTTCTTATTTTTTAGTAAATATACTGTTTCTAAAAGCTAACAAAAGAAAGGATTTTAAATAAAATTATATCTAGCTACCTATAGCTAAAAGGGTCAACCTGTGGGCAATAGATTCAGTTATTAAAAGCACAGTTCGTTCCTGTGTTGCCTAAGAACACAGGCAGAAATGGTTTTATTTTACCTCCAGAAAAAAATAAGAGTAACAGTGTATGCTTCCACATTTATTTTTTCCAATCCATCAGAATTGATGTTTGCTAACAACTGATGTGGACCATGGAAAAGAAAGGAGTCTTGCCGTATGCATCAGTGATTACATGAAAAGTAAAGAAGAAATGCAGTGAAATGGGACAGTATTACTCCATGTAGGATAGTAAGATCAAGTGTTGATGCACACATACTGCAGACATGAAATATCCGTGCACCTGTGTGTAGATAGTTTTAATCCAAGTTTGGTGCTTCTACCCACCTTTGACCCTTTAGTTCACAGATAAAAGACCTATACAATCTTTATATTTACAATAACCCTTAATCAACACTAACGCTGGGCAGACACCTATCTTCTATGCTATTTCCTATCAATAACCCAGAGTTATTACTTACTATGTTTCACCTGGGCTGCTCTTTACTCCAATTGGCCAGTTCTTGGAGCCAAGTTTCTTAACTCCTAGCCCATGGTGACTTTATCTTCCTCCCGCTTTCCTGGTTCTTCTCCTTAGACCTCAAGACCAGGAATCCTAAACTCTACCTATGCCTCTTTTGTGAGCTATTGGCAGTTGGCATCTGTATTTACCAATCAGAAATAACTTTGCAGCAAGGTCACATACCATCACTTGGGTGTATGTGAGGACTCTCTTGTCTCTGGGGCAACTAGGTCTTGGGGGCTGGCATTTAGCATTACAATACACAGCAACAGACCAAATCTCAACACACAAGAATGGTTTTCTTAACGTTTTCATGGATGGACGAGGTGCTTATGAAACCTACTCCTTTCTGAGTCATGTTTAGTAGTTAAAGGCTGGAAGAGGAGGGATGTCATCCTCTTCAGTGACATGGGCAATGGTAAGATGCCCTTGCTCTATTGAATAACCTCTCACCCACTATTAGACAAGAAACTCTCAATAGACTCACTGGGTCACACACAAAAGAGGCATGAAGGTGGGGGTGGAGACTGCTGGGTAAGAACGAACGTGGCAGGATGAACAATGGGCATAGGAGAGGCAGTGACTAACACCTGTTGTAGAGATACATGAAACTGCCAAGCAATTACAAAGTAAGGAATAGACACAGGAAGTTTGTCAAAGATCACGCATGCGAACATATGTGCCCTTTGAGCCAGACATGCACCGAGCACCTCTGGTTACTGTGTTTAGCCCTACAGACCGTTTAGCTCCTATTTCTTATCTTTCCTATGAAAAATATGTACTTTTGAGGATGGAAATTTTTATTTTTATGGATGAATATGAATGTGGATATTGAAGGCAAGTTAAACTATTTTTTTTCTTGGATTCTTCTCTCATAGATTACATCCTGACTATAGTTGACCCTCCCTCCACTTTCCCAGTCCTCCCCTCCCACCTCTCCTCTATCCCAGATACATTGCACTTCCATTTTCCTTCAGAAAAGGAGCAGCCTCTGAGTGCTATCAACCAAACATGGCATAAGGACTTACAGTAAGACTAGGCACAAACCATCATACCAAGGCTGGGTGAGGTAATCCAGGAGGAAGAATGGGGCCCCAAGAGCAGACAAAGAGTCAAAGACAGCCCTCACTCCCTCTGTTAGGAGTAACACAAGAACACACCACTGCTCACACTCATGTAGGGTCGTTGATTGTCACGTCAGTCTATGTGAGCCCCTATGAACCCCTATGATTCTGTGGGCTGTGTTCTCCTATCTTTGGCCCACTTGTTCCTGTAATCTCCCCTTCTGAGGGCTTCCCTTGGCTCTGCCTAGTGTTTGATTGTGGGTTTCTGCATCTGCTCCTGTGAGATGCTGGATGAGGCCTTTTATCAAGCTAAAATACTCTAAAAGCATACTTTTAAAAAGTTTTTTAAAGTAATGACTTTTTTTTAGCATTTTGTATCAATATAAAGATAAGATGAGATCTCCAGGAGGGAATAGATATGTCATATAGGATTTAAAAAGAAAAGAATATGGTTATTGATTTTTCATTCAGAATTAGTGGTAGGAGGAATGCTGGAAGGTAATTTAGGGTTCTGATGTTGATTCTAGCATTTACATAAGAAAATGAGATAAATTAACATTCTTTACATCTATGACTTTTTATCTGAAAGTTGAGTGTATCTTATAATCTATGAAATGCTACACCTACATTTACTACTTTGGAGGCAGCCATACAAAGACCATGAGTTAACACTTGATTTTTAGGAAGTCTCATCAGCAATTAAACACATCATTTAATCTCACAGCCTAGTTTCCAAAATTAATTTTGAAATATGCTAGATTGCATTCTGCAGTAACTGACACAAGTAAATAGCCATTAAGTACTCACCACTAAAAAGAGGCCAAGAACCTATTCATTATTCCCAAGGGGATAAATATTGAGGTGATATTGGTGTCTCACTAATGAGTAACCAATATTACTTAATAATTAAAGTGGAGAATCTACACTCTACCTTTTTGAAATCTAATTGAATTTTGTGCCTATTAGCTAGCACAAAGACTGTGAGAATCAGAAAGGGCTGTTTTGAAGAAAAAGAGAATAAACCTGCCTTTGGCCATATTGAGTATACCAGAAAAACCACAAGTGGGAGATAGCCTATTAGTGTGCACAAATATGATTCAGAAGTAGGCAAGTGGTCAGGACACAAGATAAAGATCTGTTAGTCATTATGTGGCCATTAACCCATAAATAATGAATTAGAACATCCCTCGAATAATATGTATAATGAAAAGAAGAGGACTTAGATGGAAAATTTGGACAAATGTATCAAATAAATATAAGGAAAGTGAACTGAGGAAAAAACAATATTTAAAAAAAAAACAATATTGAGGAGGGACAGTCTAAGGACATAGAGGAGAAACCACAAATGATGCTGAGAAACCATCCCAAAAGTGTTGCAGGAAGAGAAGGAAAGGAAGAAAAGTAAGAAGTCTTTGACATGCAAACAGGTCACATTGTTTGTAGAACAGTTTTTATAAGTGTGGATAGACTGGGTTAGTAAATTTCTTTATTTAATTAAAAAACATTAGCTCTATAGCATGCTCAGTACTCTAAGCCTGGGACTTCTTTTTAGAAACAGGCATAGGTCTTACTTCTAGAAATTTGGGGGAATTAATGGAAATAAGTGAAAGATACTTTGCAACCATGCATGAGCTGACTGTGAACAGAATAGAGAGTTCCCACAAAGCCAGGCCTTTAGGAAAGCCAGAATTACCTAGTAGTAATAGTTCATCCTTTACAACTTTTGCAGGAAAAATAATTTACTCAATTATTTTTCTTCAGACCAAGTAATTATAGCCAGGTTCTTGAGTCGGTACTGGTCTACATGATACCTTTTTGACTGTGGTGTTTACCTCATGCTTCTGTTGCTGGTTATGCTCCAAAGATTTCCTTGGAGCACTATAGCATAGATTTGTTTTCTCTTGTCTCCTACGACTCTTGGTAAGTCCTGCCAACAGCCCATATTTCTAATCTTTATCCCCAACTCTGCATACAATGTCCACATGATGAATTAAATTAACCACAATTTTTATTGTTTTGTTTGTTTTTGTTTCATTTTGATTTGTTTTGAGGTAGTAGGGATTGAACTCTTGAGTTTCATGCATGCTTAAACAAGTTTACTACCACTAAGGTATACCCAAGCCCATGGTGGAAACCTTCATACCACAATTAACAACAAAGTCTTTTTTTTTTTTTTTTTTTAAGATTTATTTATTTATTATATGTAAGTACATTGTAGCTGTCTTCAGACACTCCAGAAGAGGGCATCAGATCTTGTTACAGATGGTTGTGAGCCACCATGTGGTTGCTGGGATTTGAACTCCGGACCTTCGGAAGAGCAGTCGGGTGCTCTTACCCACTGAGCCATCTCACCAGCCCCAACAAAGTCTTTAAATTATAATTTTTCCCTCCAGAAAGCTATCTATGAAAATAGATAGTTTTAAACATGAGGAAAACAGGGAAGGAAAAATGATAACACACCGAGCAGAGAGAGACATGAACTCAAATGAGGAAACTGTTGCAAAGACTTTGGTTAAGTAGTTTAGTATTACTGAGAGTAATGCTTAGAGGGTGACTGCATTTACCTTATGGAGCCCCAGACCCTCTGGACCTTAACTCATTTTGTCCAACACAACCTTCTTCTGGCTCCAGCTATGGCAGAGGCCCCTTCATAATGGTTGGAATGTGTCAGCAAAACAATTTGCATGACTATATAAACACTGCCGTTTATGAGGTGTACAGCTAATAAACATAACTTGTTTTATTACTACACCGACTGAAGACCATCAAAATAGACAGTTTAGTCTGTCAGCCTCCAAGAAAAGATTTCGACCCTTGGCTCCCTTCCAGACTGACACAGATATTCTGTGGGCTCTACTGTACTCCAGAGTTCTATCCTTGGAACTTGTAGGCCTTGGTAATCTTTCATGAGTGGGATATTGTTTATAAGGCAAAATCTTACATTTAAGGCCAATGTCTATGGCTTTTCTCTGCCTTTCTCACATATAGAACACACTACCCTTATCAGGAGTCACATCTAACAAAATTGCCCTGACAATTAGGGCTGGTTTTGTATGTCCAGTGAAATGTTGAAGTTAATCACTATGAGAGATTAACTATATCTATCAAATTTTTAAAAGACAGGAGATTCTCTTTAAAAATTATATAATATAAAAGCACAGTGGCAAAAATTATAGTATGCCCCTACTCGCATGATTCCTTAATTGACTACACTAGAGGCTTTGTCTCTACTCTCTTCACTGCACCCAAACTGATATCAGAAATCTTGCCCATACATTCTACCTGCCCCCCTCTTCCAAAAGTTGTTAGTCTTATTTTTCCCCTAATCTTTAAGTCAACACATTGATTTTCCTTCCTGCCTTTTTGTTTGCTTTCTGTGACAAACAAGACAATTACTGGAGAAAGAGTTTATTTGTGCTTATAGTTTAGAGGATGAGTCCATGACCATAATGATGAAAACAAGGCACAGGCAGACAGGCATGGTGCTGGAGCAGTAGCTAAGAGTTTCCTTCCTTATTTTCAAGCATGGGAGAGAAAGTTATCAGGGAATGGCCTGGGCCTTTGAAACCTCAAAACCCACCCCCAGTGACACACCTCCTCCAACAAGACTACATATACCTCCTTAGCCTTCCCAAACAGTTCCACCAACTATAGATCAAGTATTCTCCAACAAGACTACATATACCTCCTTAGCCTTCCCAAACAGTTCCACCAACTATAGATCAACTATTCAAACGTATGAGCTAATGGCAGCCATTGCCATTCAAACCACCATACTCCCTAAATGTAAAGATTCTTCCAACAGTTACTTGATAGATGAACTTACTTTGTTGTTAGTGATGATGATAATGTTTTCTGCCCATCATCTTATAATAGTTACTTAGCATAGCATGTTGCATAACAAATTACAGTATCTAGTATTTGTTAGTAGTGTCTGAGATTTGTTAAATTGAAGCCAAGCATTGTTTGAGGAAATTCATATAATTCTTTATCTGAGAAATTCATGTACAATGATTGGAGTACCAAAGTTGATGCAATGGTATAGGAAAAAAAATAGCTCAAATTGCTCAAAACCTTCAAATGAGGATACTGAAGATTATGGAATTTTTTTTAAAAATTCAATTTTTTATCAACAATATCTTAAATTTTTAATGATTTAAAGCTTTTCAATAGAGCTTTGCAGGCATTTACTTTCCACTAATTTTAGTTACATTGAAAGAACATTAACTTTTCCAGGCCTCTTAGAAGCTAAGAGTCTGGAACATCCTGAAAAGTGATAATTTCCTGTAATTTTTTGCAGTCTTATTGCTGTTTTTATGATCTGCTTGATAGTAACATAGAAAACATAAAGTATTCTGAGGAAACCTTGTCCAAAATTTTAGTGATCTCCAATCCAGGCAGTCTACAGCTAGCTAAGATTAACAACTTTATGTTTTTGCTTCACTAAACAGAATAATGAGCATTCGTTGTTAGCCTGTCAATTGTATGCTGCCTGGCAACCACTTAAAAACTCATTTGATTCATAGTGCCAAAACAACACAAACTATTTCCTAGATAATCCAATTCACTTATTAACATGTATAGCTCATTTTGGAGTATAATAATAATTGAATTGCTTTCATATCACTGTTAAAGTTTATAATTTTTGTTTATCAAGCTTTCAATTAAAATACACTAGACAAAAATAATACACTAAACATTCTCAATATGAATTATACTATCAGGTCATAATTTTTATTGGGGAGATTGAATTGTATATGTGGTTGTTTTATTCTAAGTATACTTATACTATCTCCTTTTTTTCTGTTAATGGACTTTTTATTTTTCATTGTTTTGTTCTTTGATAGCTTCATACATGGACACAATGAATTTTAGCCATTTTCTTCTTCCATTGACCTCTCCAGTGCCCGCCTTTCCCATTGAAACCCATCTTTGCAACTCCCTCTACCCTTATTCTCATGTCTTTCTTTTGTGTGTGAACTACTGAATTTTAGTAGAGTGGCTTGTATGAGCATAAACAGAATTTTATTTACTGGAGCATGAACAACTTATCAGTAGTTGCTCTATGGTAGAAGATTACACCCTGTCTCCCCAGCAGCCACTAACTGCCAAGAATCCCCATGAATAAGTAGAACTCCATGGTTCACACCCCACTCCCATGCATGATGACTTTCAAGGTCCCAGTATCGAATGGGTCACAACTGAAGTGAATCCTTTAGTGAAATAGTTGTGTCATACATACCCAGAAAACATCTTTTTGCTACACATCTTCTATTCCTCTGACTCTTATATTTCCATCCCCTCTTCCATGAGTCTTGGAGAGGTGATGCAGATGTTCCAATCAGGGCCTAGAATTCACTGCTGGAATGATGTTTTTGCACACTGTATTGTTATGCACTGTTACACTTCATTAACACTTATTCTTGGTACTTTGACCAGTAATGAGTTTTCACATTAACTTCTGCCCATTGCAAGTCTGAGAGCAGCACTGGTCTCTAGATATAAATGAGTATTTAGAAGGCTATTTGACAATATGTTCCTTTAGCAAAAAATAACAACAAAAGAAGTAGGTTTCCTACTAAGGCTAATGATCTCTGCAGTCACCAGCTCTTGTCAAAGTTTACAATGCTGGGCATGACCTCCCTCCTGTGGAGTAAACCTCAATTCCAATCAGAAAACAATTGGTTACTGCCCTAACAATCATGCCATGTTTGCATCAGAGGTCATATCTTGTCTAGTAGATCATTATTGTAGTTCATAGGAATCATAGCTGGGTACGACTGTTGATGAACTCATTGCCCAGCAACCAATGTTCTGACACTATGAAACATACACACACACACACACACACACACATACACACACACACACACACACCCCTAATGGAATTTTAAATATCTTTTTTGTTCTTACCTTTTAAGTTTCTCAGTCTGTTACATATCTAGTTGTGATAGAAGATGCAGATATATCTCTATGGTAAACAGGCTTATTTGCTTGGAATTAAACAGAATTAAGTACATTCAAAGGTTTTCATTTTTCATTCGAATTCAGATATAATGGTCTCATGTCCAAAAGCAAATAGAAAATATAATGCTATACTGCTTTTCTATCTAATTTTGCACTATCTAAAAATAAATAGTAGCAGTAACCTCGCTTTTATTATAAATTATAGAAATGAGAAATAGAGCTCCCTAGGTACACTTCAATATTTATTAGATAATTAAAATATTTTTGTAATTTGAATATTAAATATGTGAGTGAGATTAAAGCTTTCTGTATATGTCTCAACTTCAAGTCAATGCACTTTAAATAAAATTAGTTTGTTGCAATTATTCACACATATTATTTAGATGTACAGGTGAATATGTAACAGAAAATCTTGAATCTACATATTGAAATAATACAGTAACCTAAGTAAACTAGTACTTTTAAATAAATATATTTGAAAAAGAATCTCATGAACTAAGTTTGTACCAAGTAAGTGATGACAAGTAAAGAGTATTTACACTGGCTGATAAGCATCATTGTTCTCTTTATGTAGCTATCTCCTGGGGAAAGAGAAAGCAGGTTTTTAATAATTTAATTACTATCTTTTAATATTTAATGTTAAAAGATGGGGTGGACTAAAAAAGCCATTTGCCATCTAATTTAATTATATTAATTCTAAATTAATGAATTTGATATTGTTGTTTTATGGCATCTTAGAAACAATCTTTTTATTTTACATTTATTTGAAGTCAGTTTTTAAATAAAAATGTATATAGCTAGAAATTGCAAGGTCCAGAAAGATCAGAACTTTGTATATGATAAGTGTGTAAGCTATGATTCCTTGCCTTTCAATTGTATTGGCCAACTGTTTTTGTATCTATCAAATATTTATGTTGAACTACTGTTTCTGATGGATTTTCACCAAGTAACAAGTTTTCAAATCACAGCAAGTCATTTATATAAGATACATATTTTTCAAAAGATTTATAAAACTTATCAGGACCTATGATTAGAAAATTCTGAAAAACTAGACTAAGTATGAAATTTTCAGCATAAGGTGTATAATAAACAAAAAAGAAGATCTGTTACAGATATTCTCTTACTTAGTAATTTTGACATAGCAACAGCCATATTAGGTGATTTTAGAGGAAAAAAATCCAGCTTTTTTTTTTTTTTACATTACACTAACTATAATGTAACAAAACACATTGTTTCTAATTTTCAAATCAATTATGCAAGTTCGGTATGATTATTCTTGTCACTTTACACTGTGCATATTAAGGATTCAATAATCTGCCCAGATTTGCTCAGCTAGTGAGACTCTCCTTTGCTCCAGACTTCCAGGCTCCGGGGTCCATAGCCTTTCTTTCTTTCTTTTCTTACTTTTCCTTTATTTTAGTATCCCAGGTTGACAACTCTTGGCAAGTGATTTTTGTTGTTGTTGTCATCAGTAATAAAATTAAACCATGTCCATTAGTTTTAACATTAAATGTATTTTATGAGAATAGGTCATTAGCATAAAATATTTATGTTGGTTTTCAATTTGCCAGAATATTTGAGTACACAAGAATCCCTTGCACCCTGGCTGTAACCATCTAATTATTACAATACTTAACCATCTAATTATTTCAATTCCAGGAAGATTGAGCTATTGTAAATAATAATGTTTTTTTCTAATATTTCTAGGATTCATCAAAATTCCAGAAACTGCTCAGAAATTAAACTTCTCTTTTCTCTTGGCTTTTCTTAAAACACTTAGTTTTTTATTAATTAGATTTGCATTATCTCTAGGTTTTCTGTGAGGTGCAGTGGACTAAAGAGAAAGCTGAGGACTACGAGAATTGGTCTTTATAGACCAGCTATAGAGACAACTTGACCAGATTTTTTTCTTTCAAATTTTAATCAGAAATTTAAGAGTTGTGCTTCCTGACAAGCCAAATGTTTATTTCCCAAATTTTAGCTAAATGTTCTTCCCTAAGGCCATTGCTGCTTTGGAACTTTTAAAGGCCCTCTGGGTGTGGTGAAAATGCTACGATGACTACTAACCACAGAGGTTTCGTGTAAATTTCTGTTTTAGGATAATTACCTCCCACTTTTGTTTTATATGCATCTGAGTAGAGTATTGCAGTACCCACCATGGACAGTTAAAGTGCTGAGATAGGAGCGAGCTAACTATTGCTCTGTGTGCTAATACTGACGGCTTCTGCGTATTTGTCAATCTGTATCAACAGTATCGCTCAGGATGGGATCCACATAGAGGGGCAGATACTGTTTCCACTAAATCCTCGGACAGTGATGTAAGTGATGTATCTGCGGTTTCAAGGACTAGTAGTGCTTCTCGTTTCAGCAGCACAAGCTACATGTCCGTCCAATCAGAGCGGCCGAGAGGAAACAGGAAAATCAGGTAAGAACACTTGAGCAGTAACTGTTCTGTGTACTTCAGAGGGTTTTATTGCTGTGAATAAACATGAATATTTTTCTAAAGTATTGATATATACTGTTTTAAAAAGCAGTAAGATAATCTATATATGTTATTTTCTTTTATCTTGGTCAAGTTTTGTAGAACTGATGACAAGTCTATGTTTTAAATTACTTGAAATAATTTCTTTATGCTTGTAATTTTAAAACTAAACTGCAATTGTTAGATTTTTTATTAAACTAAAACGACAGTTAGCTGAAGATGTGAATTTAGCATTCTGATGAATATGAAGAACAGTTGTCTTGGAAAATATTTTTTTTCCTGGTTGAATAGATTCTATTAATTCAAGAGAAAAATAATTGCTTTTTAATAGGAGGCGTTCCTACCCTCTTGATAGTATTATAAGTACATGGAAGAATTCTACACTGTCTCAAGAAAATTTCATATATGCTAGTCTCTTAGTTTCCACTTGACTATTGATTCATATATAGTGAAACTCTGATGGAGAGACTGCAGGCCCTGCCTGCGTCCCATGTCATCTTGTAATGGAAGATATAATTTTAAAACTAGCATACCAGATATTGCTGACCAGTGCATCTCTGATATGCAGTGGAAGGGCATTCAACACTAAATTGATCTAAGTCTCCCCTCAGTTCTGATTGTCTTCATTGTCTCTGTCTCATTTCACGTACATTGTTCTTGACATTTTTTCTTTTGTGTTTCTTTGCATGCTTTCCATTTGTGTTCCATTCGAAGGCCAAAGGGAGGAGAAGAGGGAGGGGAAGGAGGGCTTAAGCAAGAAGAGCCAGTTCAGAAGGAGCAAGAGGCAAAGGAGGAAGGGATTAGTGAGGATAGGACAGGGAAGGAGATGACAGAAACATGCCATAAGGAGAGAAACAGAGAATCAGGAGATGAGGACAAAGCACAAGCTGCTCCCGAGCAAGGGAAGGAAAGAGAGCAGAACAGCAAAGAGGACTTGCAAAGGAGTCTCTCCCACGACGACGACAGGTAAAGCCACTGACTGTGTGCCTGCTGCCCAGTAGGACTGTGCGTCTGTCCTTTCCTTAAGTATTCTTTCACGTCCAGAGCCATCTGTGTTACTTCTGACATAACTGATTAATACACTGGAAATTATCATCAGAGAGGTTGCCTTGCCTCATCATTGATACATATCCGCCGGATCCGGGAGTCTGATTTTGTTACCATCTTTTTCTGAGTAGACAATCAAATTTGAGTTTGACTTTAGTTTGTGTTCTTAGCATGAATTCACAGTGTACTTTCCCCAACTTCCCTCTACAGATGTGTAAAAGAGGAATTTTGCAAATCCTTTTCTCTTTAGTGGAGACTATTCAGGGAAAAGAAAGTTAACACCCTTAAAATGAGATCCTGAAAGGCCTAAATGTTTTAACATAATTTATAAAAAAAAATAATTGTGTAGCAGAAAAAAGGAGTAAAACTTGGATAAGGTTTAATAAGTCTCTGTCTCCTTTGAAACTTGCTAGTTTTCTGGGATATTCTACTGTAGTCTGAAGCCTGAGAAGAGTTAGAAAGCAAAGGCAGTGTTCTTCATATTCTGGCATTTGTTGTTAGTCTTGTTGTATGAAACAGCATTTCACTCTTACCCATGCGAGACCTGAATTTGCTATAGTTAGCCAGCGAAGCAGGTCTCAAAGTCATAATCCCTCTGCCTCAGCCTTTGAAATTGTCAACCTCCAAGCATGCACTACCCTGCCTGATCCATGATTCTCTGAAAAGAAATGCTGGATACCCAGGCCTTTTGGAAGATAAACGTGTTAGACAATGCTCTTCTTAAGATGTATCTAGTTAGAAAACACAGCCAGAACAGGGGCGTGGCACAGGGAAAAAACACACACAGTAAAGCAGAATACTGGCTACCCCAGGGGGAATGGAAGGCGCCTAGTCTTTCTACAGCGCATGGGAGAACCAGCAGCGGGCAGCCAGACTCCCTTTTCTCATGATGAAGAGCGTGCTTTAATTACATCTGTGTGAGAAGGAAAGTTACCAATAATGTCATTTTTGAAGAAGTTGAGTTTTCTAGCAGAATTTGATCTTTATATTACACAAATTTTATGAGAGGGGCACAACCTATTTTTATGTTAATTTTAAGTTATCTCAAACCCAATTGCATATTGAGCTTTTCCCAAAATAAAAGAAAAGACAATTGAGGCAGTAGTTTTAGCATACAATTCAATTGTGTATTTTCTTTTGTCTTTCAGCTGTATCTGTGATCTATTAGGTCTTTATAGCACTCAATAACCATAAACATGTATCTTTAGTAAGGCACATTTTGTGATTTGACTCTAAACCAGTAACTTCAAGTCAGTTGTTGTTTTATATCTAATTAGAAAAGTACATTGAGCTATATAATTAAAACAACCATATCCTGATTTGTGAAAAATGTATTTCATGACTAATTCTTAGAGAAAATCTTTCTGAAAGAGAGAGTCTAATTTCTTCCAAGTGCATAGCAAAATTTGAGTCTTGTGTGTTTTCAATGTACTGTGCAGAGACGCCATGAGCCACGCGCTTCACCTCAAGCCGGAGCTTCTGACTGGCCACCTTGGTGGGCAGGGACGCAGAAGCTTATGACTTAAGCTCTTCACTTTACAAGGCTGCTGGCACCAGTTTCTCCTGGATAAAAGAACATTTTATTTTATGAGGGCAAGGAGATGAGTATATTCCTAGCAAGATAATTACCAAGTATCTTAGTCAGGGTTTCTATTCCTGCACAAACATCATGACCAAGAAGCAGTTGGGGAGGAAAGGGTTTATTCAGCTTACACTTCCACACTGCTATTCATAACCAGAGGATGCAGAACTGGAACTCAAGCAGGTCAGGAAGCAGGAGCTGATGCAGAGGCCATGGAGGGATGTTACTTACTGGCTTGCTTCCCCTGGCTTGCTCAGCCTGCTTTCTTATAGAACCCAGGACCACCAGCCCAGGGATGGCACCACCCACAAGGGGCCTTTCCCCCTTGATCTCTAATTGAGAAAATGTCCCACAGCTGGATCTCATGGAGGCATTTCCCCAACTGAAGCTCCTTTCTCTGTGATAACTCCAGCTTGTGTCAAGTTGGCACAAAACCAGCCAGTACACCAAGGCACTGTCTGTACTCAGCTTACTCTGGAGTGCTTGGGGACCTGTAAATTTTAGAGGGCCAGGTTGATTTCTCTAGGCAACCTATATTTCTTAAGATTGCAAGAAGTTCATACAGTTCTTGAATTTTGATTAAAAAAAAGAAAAAAAGGAGTGTCACTGTTGAGTATTTAGAGCAGTTCTAGTCCACACCACAGTGACTTCAATAAACAAAAGTGCCACTGTGGTTGCTACCTACCTTGCAACGGGTAGACCTGTTGCAGGATATATATTTCAATGTAAGACTATACTGCTCATTTGTAGTAAATTTGCTAAATGTTTAAGAGAAAAATGGAGAGCAAAAATAAGTTTTAAATGATTCCTTAAATGTTAGGTTTTTGTAATGTGATTAATAAATGACTGTACTCATACTTAGGCGTATATATACACAAATGTATGTAGATCTAGTAAACATTTTCCATCACCTTAATGATTACACATTGTATACTGTAAAAGGTACAAGTATATTACATTTGTGTATGTAATATGGAAAGAGAGAGAAACTTGGATGAGATGAAGTATTGAGAGATAAAGAGAAATGATTCATTCAACCAGTATTTATTTAGAATTTCTCAGGTTCTGAACTGATATCTAGGACAGAAATGAAATTAAACATTTCTACACTGGAGGGTAAGTTGTTTCTTAGTAAAAGCCTCACTGATAAGCCTGACAGAAAGCTCGGGGCTATAGGAAAGGGAACTCAGTGCTCAAAGAAGTGACCTTAAACCATCTATGATGGAAATCAAAAATCAAACAATGAAAAGGATAATTTTTCAAACCCAACCACATCAATAGCTTGGTGTCCAAACTAAATGCTATCCATTCTTCCATTTACCTATTCTGGGGACACAAGACAAAGATTAAAACTTAGGAAATTTTTCATAAGTTTTTATTAGTAGTATATCTATAAATGCTACACAATTATACTATTCCTTTTTAATGAAGATTACTCTCCCAGTAGAGAGTGTTTTAGAAGAAAAGATCAGTATAGATTCAAGCTTTCATGATTACTTATTTGTATAAAAGAGATTTATACTATTAATTAGTGAGGCATGAGATTAATTGTTAATTACATACTTAATCAAAGACACTGCAGATGGAATACTGTTTACATCATATTTTACATTATAGTTAAAATGTGAAAACAATCCTAAAGCACTTTAGTGGGGAAGTATTAAGCCGGAACAGTGACTCACACCTGCAATCCCAGCATTTGAGAGGTTGAGTCAACACTGTTACCAGAGTGTAAGACTCATCTGGAATACAATTTACTATAGTCTATGCTACAGAGCCAGACCCTTTTTAAAAGTTTTTTTAAAAGAAGGAGGAGGAGGAGGAGGAGGAGGAGGAGGAGGAGGAGGAGGAGGAGGAGGAGGACGAGGAGGAGGAGGAGGAGGAGGAGATGGAGAAGAGACCAAGAAAAGGACTAGCAACAATATTTCGTGTGAAAATAATTGTTCTTGGGACTGTAAAGTGTGTGTTCCCACCTTTGCTCTGTCCTGGCCATCTCCTCACTGGGCACCTTGTCAGTGATTCCCACTCTTTCCAATCCACACTAGACAGCAAACATCATTTGTCATTCTGAAGATGCGACCTTATAATCAGGAACTAAGAGGTAACTGGTTCCATGGTTAGCCATGAGCACATGGCACGTTAAACATGTTTCTATCAGCTGGAAGATGTTTTCAAATCTGTGTGTCATTAGTTAATATGATAATGCTTGATTTATTAAGTTCACCTTTTTGTTTGCTTGTTTTCTGGGACTGTTTTTCTATGCTAACTCATCTCACAATGGACTCTCCCCTTGTATTTAGTTGCATAAACAGCTTGTGTTTTCTTTAGGTTTTTCTTTTTCAATGAAAACACAGCTTGTCCATAGTAATATGAGACTCTTATTATAACACTACTTAATGCTTGTATATAAGACTTATCTAAGAACTTAAAAAGAAATATAACTTCTTGAATACCACCTCTAACATTGTAATTCTATATATTTAAAGTAGGGACCAGGAATGTCTATATTGAAAAGGAATGCCCTAGGAGATGACACTGTTCATTTTCTCTGTGCAGTTAATTGTGCTTTCTTTTTTACTTATTTATTTATATATTTTATTAGCTGTTTTCTTTATTTACATTTCAAATGTCATCCCCTTTCCTGGTTTTCCCTCCCTCTATCTCCTTCCCCCTCCCCCTGCTCACCAACCCACACACTCCTGCTTCTTGGACCTGGCATTCCACTATACTGGGACATAGAGCCTTCAAAGGACCAAGGGCCTCTACTCCCATTAATGACAGACTAGGCCATCCTCTGCTACATATGCAGATGGAGCCATGAGTCCCACCAAGTATACTCTTTGGTTGGTGGTGGTTTAGTCCCTGGAAGCTCTGGGTTTACTGGTTAGTTCATATTGTTGTTCCTGCTATGAGGCTGCAAACCCCTTCAACTCCTTGGGTCCTTTCTCTAACTCCTTTATTGGGGACCCTGTGCTCAGTCCAATGTATGGCTGTAAGTATCCACTTCTGTATTTGTCAGGCACTGGCAGAGCCTCTCAGGACACAGCTATATGAGTCTCCTGTCAGCAAGCTCTTGTTGGCATCCACAGTAGTGTCTGGGTTTGGTGACTGTATATGGGATGGATTCCCAGGTGGGGCAGTCTCTGGATGGCCATTCATTTGGTCTCTGCTCTGCACCTTGTCTCTGTAACTCCTTCCATGGGTGTGTTGTTCCCCATTCTAAGAAGGATCGAAGTATCCACACTTTGGTCTTCCTTTTTCTTGAGTTTTATGTGGTCTGTGAATTGTATCTTGGGTATTTCAAGCCACTGAGGTAATATCCACTTATCAGTGAGTGCATATCATGTGTGTTCTTTTGTGATTGGGTTACCTCACTCAGGATGATATCCTCCAGATCTATCCATTTGCCTAAGAATTCCATAAATTCATTGTTCTTAATAGCTGCATAGTACTCCATTGCATAAATGTACTACTGTTCCATTCCTCTGTTGAGGGATATCTGAATTCTTTCCGGCGTCTGGCTATTATAAATAAGGCTGCTATGGGCATAGTGGAGCATGTGTCCTTATTACATGTTGGAGCATCTTCTGGGTATATTCCCAGGAGTGGTATTGCCAGGTCCTCAGGCTAGTGCTATAAGATCAAGAATTGACAAATGGGACCTCATAAAATTGCAAAGCTTCTGTAAGGCAAAGGACACTGTCAAAAAGACAAAAAGGCAACCAACAGATTGGGAAAAGATCATTACCAATCCTACATCTGATACAGGGCTAATATCCAACATATATAAAGAACTCAAGAAGTTAGACTCCAGAGAAACAAATAACCCTATTTAAAACATGGGGTACAGAGCTAAACAAAGAATTTTCAATTGAGGAATACCGAATGGCTGGGAAGCTCCTAAAATAATGTTCAGCATCCTTAACCATCAGTGAAATGCAAATCAAAACAACCCTGAGATTTCACCTCACTCCAGTCAGAAAGGCTAAGATCAAAAACTCAGGTGACAGCAGATGCTGGCAAGGATGTGGAGAAAGAGGAACACTCCTCCATTGCTGGTGGGATTGCAAGCTAGTACAAGCACTCTGGATATGTTTGGTGGTTTCTTAGTTATTTATTTATTTTTATATTCATTCCATTTGTTTACATCTCAAATGATATCCCACAACCTCCCTCTCCTCCTTCCCCTTTGTCTCTATGAGGGTGCTCCCCCCACCCACCCACCCATGCTCTCTTACCCCACCCCTCCAGCACCCCCCTACACTGGGGCACCAAACCTCCACAGGAACAACGGCCTCCTCTCCCATTGATATCAAACAAGGCCATCCTCTTCTATCTATATATCTGGAACCATAGATCCCTCCAGGTACACTCCTTGGTTGGTGGTCTAGTCTCTAAAAGCACTGAGTGGTCCAGCCAGCTGACATTGTTCTTTCTATGGGGTTGCAATTCCCCTCAACTCCTCCAATCCTTCCACCGGCTCCCCTACCAGCATTCCTGAGCTCAGTCTGATGGTTGGCTTCAAGCATCTACATCTGCATTGGTCAGTTGCTGGCCAAATCTCCCAAGGAGCAGTCACCCCAGGTTCCTGTCAGCAAGTGCCTCTTGGCAACAGCAACGGTGTCAGGGTTGGAGTCTGCAGACAGGATGGATCCCTAGGTGGTGGGACCATACCTGGATGGCTCTTCCTTCAGTCTCTGTTCCTCCGCGCCCCCCCCCCCCCGTTCTTCCATTGGGCAGGAACATTTCTGGGTTAAAAAATTTTGAGATGAGTGTGTGGCCCCATCCCTCTTCCAGGGGCTGTGCCTATCTATTGGAAGTGGTCTCTACAGGTTCTATCTCCCCCTCTCTGCTAAAATAATCCCCATTGTGTCCTGGGAGCCTCGTTTTCCTGGCATCTGGGTCTGGGACCCTCCCGTCGCTATCCCCATTTTCTCATCCCCCCCCCCCACTACATATTTTTATTTGGTTTCCTGACCCTCTGTACCTCTCTTCTGTCCCCTCCAGTACCGGATACTCCCTCCTTTATTTCCTCCCCCTTCTCTCCCGATCATCCTGTTCCCTCCTCAATATAAGACTGAAGTATCTACATCCTAGTCTTCCTTCCTCTTAAGCTCCATGTGGTCTGTGGGTTGTATCATGAGCATTGTGAGTTTAGGGGCTAATATCTACTTATCAATGAGTACATACCATGTGTGTTCTTTTGTTTCTGGGTTACTTCACTCAGGATAATGTTTTCTAGTTCCAACCACTTGTCTGCAAATTTCATGAATTCATTGTTTTTAATTGCTGAGTAGTACTCCATTGTGTAAATGTACCACATTTTCTGTATCCATTCTTCTTTTGAGGGAGACCCACGTTTTTCTGGTGGTTCTTATGTATAATAGCTTCTGGCTATTATAAATAAGGCTGCTATGAACATAGTGGAGCGTGTGTCCTTCTTATATGTTGGAGCATCTTCTGGGTATATGCCCAGGAGTGGTATAGCTGGGTCCTTAGGTAGTACAATGTCCAATTTTCTGAGGAATCACCAGACCGATTTCCAGAGAGATTGTAACAGGTTGCAATCCTACCAGCAACGGATGAGTGTTCGTCTTTCTCCACATCCTTTCTAGCTGTCACTGAGATTTTTATCTTAGTCATTCTGACTGGTGTGTTTTCTAATGAATCTTGAAATCAGCTTCATGAGTTTCTGGAAAAGAAAGCAACTGGAATTTTGATAGAGCTTAGAATATCACCACCATTTATTCAAAACTTGTACTTATTTAAAATGTTGTCACTGGTGTGTGTGCTGATACATGTGAGAGGAAGACTTTGTGGAATCAGTCCTTTCCTGCTTTCCTATGCACTTTTGGGATCAGACTCAAGTCATTAGGCTTATGTGACCTGTGGGCTGAGCATCTCCCAGCGTGGAGGACTATTGTCATTTTTAAGATTAAGTTTTTCAGTTCATATCATAAGATGTTCCATTTTTTTTACTTTCCTGGAATTATATTTGTATTTCTGATGTAGTTACATACTTTTTAAAAAACATTTACTCTTTAATTTTGTTTTGGTGCTATTATAAATGGAATAGTTATATTACATCATTTTGGGGTCATTCATTGAGAGGATCTATGAGTACAGTTGATCATTATTGATTTTGTTTACTACTGTTTCCTATTATTCTGTATAAAACATCTTGTCTTCTGTCCTTTAAGGTAACTGTACATTCAATTTCACAATCTAAAACCTTTGATATTTTTCTCATGATAATTGACCTGACTAGACATCCACTGAAATCTTGAGTAGAAGTAGCTCATGGAAGTCCTTAAAGCAGCCATTTAAAATTACATTTGTATTAGATATGAAAACCTTTTTGAAGATGCTATCTCTTAGTGATACTCATCCATTTTAGAATAACCTACAGAAAACTTTCTTTTAAAACTTTCTTTCCAGCTAAGAGCTCTGGCCATTTTATCTGTCACTCAGTATATAGAATTAGATTCATTATTATCTTTATTATTATCACCTGACCCATCAAACAAAAACCCTAATAAATAACTTCCCCTCTCCTTTTCACTCTCTGAGAGTCTGGTGCTTTTTCAATGCTTGTACTTGCTCAAAGCAGAAAGCTGGGAGTCACTCTTTTCTCTACTGAATGTTACCTTCCTCCAGTTTCCAGGTCTTCCTGACTTTCTCTTTAATCATCACTGACTCGTGTCTATTTTCCTAACTCCATTTATGCTTTCATAATTTAAACTGTTTTTCTTTCACGGATGTGACTTAAAAATCATATCTTTAAAAAATCATAAATCTAAATGTCATATTGACAATATAGAACATAAGCAGTCAATTTTTATGGGATAGGTAATTTGTGAAAACTTAAGAAAGTTACCTTCACTGGATATTGAATAAACAATGGATACGCCTTGGAACATGGTCAGCTAGGTAAAAGCTCAGAGCACTAATTCCCACTATAAAATGTTGACACAGCTTGCAGCATGTATGCCGGTGAACCATGTAAAGACAAAGCTCATCTTTATCACATGGGCATTAAGTATCCAGAAGAGGAAGATTTACTAAAATAAAAGCACGTTGGTGCTCTCTCTGTAAAGAACTTCATTGAGTTGTACAGTGCTTGCGACTGGATAAATGTTTCAGTGGCTACTTTTATGTGTCTGTGTGATATTCTTATTTGTGAGTTCATTACAATGAAGTGATTTTTATTTTTTAAAAATTAAAAAACAGCAATCTGGGTTTTGAGGTGAAAGAAGACTGCAGTGTCCTCTAATGTCACAGACTTTTGTTCTGTGCTGTTGCCTTACTGAAGTAAATAGAATTGATGATTGCAGAACCCCAATAGTACTTTAACAAGATCATACATCTTGAAAGAATGATGTTCATATATGTTTTGAATGCTGAAAAGAAATATTTTAATAAGTATTATATGTAGAAATTAAAAATTCAACTGTTTAGTTTATCAAGCATATTTTCTTCATTTCCTCTATGCCTTAAAAGCTAGCTTTCTCAAATTTCTATTCATCTCTTTCTTCTTTTATTCTTAAATACATATTTATCTTCTTGTAATACAAAGAAGGACAAACTTCATTTCCAAGAAAAGGTGACAAATTTCTTCTTTTTATAAGCCCATTTCCATCTTTTTCTCATAAATGATATCATTAGCCTGGATTTGTACACTCTCTATATTAAAACTTTTCAGCAATAAAACTAGAATCATAAAATTTAGGAAATTAAATATAAGAAATGCCTCTCGTCCATCGTATTATTTTCTACACATGGCAAAGCTGAAAGTGCTTGTCATTCATTTTGGAGGGTCAATTTCCAGAGTGGACTAACAGAAGTGTTGAGATCTGCTCGTGGTCTGGGGAGTCACACATTTGAAAAGGACTAAGAAGGCACAGTGTGGGGTGTAAACCTGCTGCTAAGGGAGGAACTAGAACCAGAGGAGTGCTTGGGCAGTGACCTGGCAGACAGCTAGAACCAGAAGAGGACTGGGGCAGAGGCTCAGTTAAAGGAGGAAGAGGTGTGAGGTGGAGGCCTTAACATTTAGCCATGGCGAGTGGGCGGTTCTACCTGTGCACCTCAGTTTTCTCAGAAAGGTTATCACTCTGGGACCCCATGGAACTGTCCTCAAACTCATAAACATCCACCTGCCTCTGCAATTCTACTGCTGGGATTAAAGGTGTGTATCACCATGCCCAGCCAAATGAATTTTAGTGGATTTCATAGGAAAGTTTCTCAGAAGAAAAGTCATGCTTTATTAAAAATGGTTTTCATCTAGTTTACTACTTTATAATTTCATACATATCTATAATATTCTTCAATTAAAATATCCCCTGGCCCCATCCTCCTTGCAGCCTTTCCTTCTCCCACCAGATTTCTTCTCCTTCCCAAGGGCCTCTCTTCCATTTGTGTCTGTCTGTCTGTCCATGTGATCCACTGTATTTACTAAGGATAGACTGCAGGAATAAAATAAAATTTACTTGAATAGGAGCTATGTGGCACTTAGGAATATAAGTTCCCCTCTCCCTGAAACTTTTAACTTGCTGAAACTCCTTGGAAGAAACGGGACATCTTTCTGCCATCCATGAAGGAGTGCTGATGGGCCTGTGTTGTGCAGATAAAGTGTCTTTTATGAGTGGGTAGCTCAGGAGCATGTTTGAGAAACTTTGCTAGTTGTGGGACAACCTAGATATAAGGCCCCAAAAGGGCCTTTACTAAATTATTGTGCATCTTTCCATACACATTTTGATAGGTTCCTCTTGTAGGTTCTTTTAGTATTTATTGTTCATATGAATATGAAAACCCTATTTAAGATCAGTCAGCAGGTTAAGTATAGATGAACAAATACTTAGAAACATAAAGTGTTTTCTTTTAAATCAGCGTTGTTCAAGTGCATCCTCAGAATAGTTAATCACATGAATTGATAGTGGTGTGTGTGTGTGTGTATGTTTGTGTGTCTGTGTGTGTCTGTGTGTGTCTGTGTGTCTGTGTGTCTGTGTGTTTTAAATTAGGCCTGGGTCAGATAACTTTGGGAACCACTGTGTATACTGTCAACACTAGTAAAACGCATATGCATTTTGAAATGCTCTATAATGAAATCATTTGAATTAGTGTTTTGTAATCATTATAATGTAAGTATTTTATGTAATACTTTTGAAATTTATTTCTGAGGATGTACTTATAGCTTAATGATATGCCTTAATTTTATACTTTTAGATTTAGCTTGTATTTTTAAGGTAGAACAAATATCTTGTTCTTGGCTGTGTTTAAGTAAAGAATTTAGAACTATCCAGAAATCTTTAAACCTAAAAATAATCATAGAGATTGAAATAAGTAAGCAGATAAATGAACTATGGAATTAAAAACTCAAATAATAATTCACAAATACAACAGGAAAAGTTATCCAAGGAATACAAAATAAGATTTATTTATCAAATAATGAAGCTAATAGAAGAACTCCATAAAAATAGTATGCATAATTCAACAAATCTTATGAACACTGAACACTCTTGCTGATTTTCACATATTTGAAAGTGTAATTCATTGTACTGTTTGGAAAATCACTTCAAATAAAAACAACTCATAACACACAGATGTGAAACAGACAAATGACCTACTTTCTATATTTTCCATACTTACATCAATGTATTGACTTGGGACCATTAGTTACTAAGATTAAAATTTATCACCCTAGAATTCTATTTATGCCGTGTGTGTGTGTGTGTGTGTGTGTGTGTGTGTGTGTGTGTGTGCGCGCGCGCGCGCACGCATGTGCACATGCATGTATAAACCAAACTGTATCTGACATGCTTAACAAATCTTTCCAAAGTGCCAGCTGTGCCAACCGCACCCACTCCATTGTTGCTTTTATCAGTTTCTTTGTTATGTCTCACTTTGGAATTTTTCAGAGTTCACTCTTACAGGGAGATTATGAGCCTCTGATTTACACATAAAATATTTTAGTATGTTATTAAACTTTGTCCACCATTTATTTAAATATGCCTCCTTGAAGAAATGATTCTATTTTGTACAGTACATGGCAAAAACAAATAAAATCTTATTTTGGCCCATAAAATATTTATTTTTCTGTTTAAAAATAAATGAGTGCTTTAGGGAGATATTTTATATCTTTATTAAGATAATACACAGCTACCCCCATTCTTCAATTATGTTTTTAAAGTCTTCACTTAATAGATAATAATGTTGTTCTATCATTTGCAAAGTACTACATGGTTTAAAAATCTTATTTTATAAACTGCATATATAAACATAGGGCATATAGGTGTCCGTTTCTAATGTGTGATATGCACATATATTTGCATATGTATGTATGTTATTAGATATATGTATCTTGATATATCCTGGCACTTAAACAGTTCATCTAAAGTGATAGAGCAAGCATCAGTGTTTATATCTTGAGATGAAGATGTTCCTGACTTTAGAGTCTTGTACCACTGTTAAAAGGGAATGATAGGAAGGACTTAGGTTCATTCTGTACAGTGTCTATCACTACAAAACTGAGATTCACCCACGTTCTACTGGTGCTTCTTTTAGGGAACATTGACACTGTGATTCCAAATTTCACCTTTCTGGAGGTAGCATCTGTGTTTCTCTGAGTGCCTCCATGTAGCCCCTAACAATGGATGAAGGAACATGTGTGGTTCTAAAAGTGAAGGCTTTACAAACTGAAGAATTAGATTAAACATACTGTTCTTTTTCTAATCATTTAGCTGGTATGATATTTTATATTCCTATAGTCATGATTCTTAATTTATTACATTATTTACTTTGTCTATGTGGGATGGTGGAGTGTAACACTGATCATGTGTGGGTCAGAGGACAGTTTGCAGGATTTGATTCTCTTCCCACCATGTGTGACTTGTGAATCAAACTCAGGCCACCAGGCTTGGCAGCAGGGACTGGTGAACTGTCTCACTACTCCCCACTCCCCTCGCCTCCCCCACCCTGATTATTGATTGCACAACTTTTAACTCATGATTCATAATCAAATTATTAATACATCATTTCTTTTTCATATTTAATTATTGACAGAAAACCAAAGATCATGTTTGAAAGACCCTTTAGAAGTTACTTACTACTCTGAAATAAAATAGGATTTCTACAATATTTGGCTCATAAAAAAGCATTAGGAAAAAATTCTTAAAACAAGTACTCTGGCTGTGAAAAGCAGGAACCTTATGTAGTATTGTTGAGAGCAGACTGTCTGGTCTCCTCCCCTATGCAGTGCTGTGAAGAGCTCACCATCCAGTCCTGAATGGTTACTCTCTATCTTACGAGACTGACTGTGATATTTATAATTATTATAGGCTTTTTATGCCTAAGCCATTCCTATTTACCTATGATCTTTAAAGGGCAACTTTCTTAGCTTTCAGAGTGATCATGAGTGAATTCATTTTTAAGTTATGCTTTGAATGTATATTTTGTGCATTCATTTATATTTATAGCATATTTCACAATTTTAAAAATGTGAAAAAAAATTTAAATGGAAGAATTTTGTCTAAAATTTCTGTCCTAAGATTGAGCAATGTTATGTTTTAACCCACTGGCAAGTAAAATAAACGATTGTTTATATTGCACAGATATGTGTACTTATTATCATAATCATATTTTCCTTTTATTATTGTAATTCTTCATAATTTTCATAAATATTTTATATTATAACCCTAGACTGATGATTTTAAATTATATATTTTTATAAAGAAGAGTATCAAATTTTATACAGGGCCACAAATTATTTAAGCTGTTTATTGATTTTTCTTTTATCTAAAATTGTCAGCTTTTCTACTGTAATGTGACTTAAGTATCATACATAAAATGTATAAATTTGACCATAGAAAAGAAAAATATCACCATTAAATTTATAGAAATCATCAGTGTTGTGACTGGAGTAATTAAGATGAACAAACCTGGTTGCTGAAGACTTGGGCTTATCTCTAGCAAAAATCATTCTTGTGATAACTAAAGTTCTTAGCTTATCTAATTTCATTTTACTGGAAACAATCTTGTTAAGCAAAGTAAGAACATAGGAATGAGCTCCTTTGTTTTGAAAAAATCTGGAAATTGTTTTCTCTGCTTTCTACATTTTATATTTTTTCTGTAGCATGATTGCTACTGTGGGTGACAAAGTACATATGCCTACAGGACACGTTTGGTTTAACTTTTTTTTAATCACTTAAAATTATAATTTTAATTTTGGTTCAAGTAATAAAGGGGCACTAGGAAGTAAAATAGAGCTGAATCTTGTGCTCAAGGAGATAAACAGATGAAGACAGTGGTGATGTTTGTGTTTGCAGTTGAACAAGGAATAGTTATGTCATGTTATGTTATTACCTGGTTTGTTTTTATTTGGAACTTTATTCTGGAATGAACTATAATGCAGAAATTGAGGGCTCACTTGTGATCCAGATCTTAAGGCTTACAACAACAGACTTTTGATTCAGATCTTGAGGAATAGTGGCCCTGGCATGATGGTGCATACCTTTAATCCCAGGAAACAAAGGCATGTAGTCTGTGAGTTCAAGACCAGTCCCTGGAGCAAGTTCTAGGTGAAGAAAAGCTTACGTCCAGGAGTGGTGGTACATACCTTTAATCCCAGCACTAAGGAAACAGAGCCATGCAGATTTCTGAGTTTAAGGTCAATCTACAGAGCAAGTTCCAGGACAGCCAAGCTTAGGCAGTGAAGGAGTTGGAAAACAGAAAGAGGTGATGATAATTTAATAGAACAAGGGGCACCATATTCCAGCTCCAGCAAGCAGCAGAACTTGGCAGCTTTGGCCATGTGGCTTTAAGGAACTATTGGAACAATTGATGCCAGTTAGCTGGAGCTAAGAAATCAGCAGTGATTAAGAAGAGAACAATATGACTGAGTTGAAATCTTCTGGGACATGTTTTTGGAGAACACAGAGAAACTGTGTTCCAGAGATAGCCACGGTTATACCTTGTGCTGCAGCTAGACTTGGTAATATGTAAGAGTCACCCAGTTAGTACTACTTTTGATGGCATAAAGGGGACAACTGAGGCTTGACACGATGAGAGGTCAGAGAAAGCCATTGCCTGAAGGTGCAGCTTCAGTTGCAGTTGACAGCCCAGAACTGAAGGGGTCATGCAAAGACGTTGAAGCTTGGCATCATGAAGGGAACTGTGGAAGGCTACTGGTGAACCCTAGATTAAGTGGAAAACCCTAGAGTGTTCCAGATGCTAGTACCATGCAATGATCACCAAGAGCAGCAACAGCTGTGGAATGGAGTCAACCAGGCCCTAGAATGCTACAGAGGGTAGAATTGGAGATGTGACACAAGCCATTTGGAGAATCCCAGAAGACCATGAATGGATCCCAGACATTGGAATAAGAGGCTGTAAAGTTGAAGTTGCCTTGGAGATGCCAAGATGTTCAAAATGCCAGAACAATGGGATAACTGACAAGAAAACCTGGTAATAGGGAATGGAACCATCCCAAGAGAAAAAATTGTGTTGCAGTCAACAATGCTGAAAAGAGTTGGACATCAGACATGGAGATGCAGAGTTTTGAGTTTGCCAGGCGGATTTTAGCTTGCTTTGGTCCAGTATTTCCTCACTGTGACGTTTTAGAATGAGAGCATATATCTTTTGATATTGATCATATATGATCTGCTTTTGCTTTTATAGAAAATTACAATTAAGAGATTGCATGAACTTTGGACTTTTAAATATTAAGACTGTGGTAGACCATAGGGATTTCTGAAATTGGACTATGCTGTGACTAGTTATGGCCCCCTTAGACTCATGTGTTTGAACAAGCCAACGGAGGCCAGGGAGTGGAATGTGATGGTTTGAATATGCTTGGCTCATGGGAAATGGCACTATTAGGAGGGGTGGCCTTGTTGGAAGAGGTGCATCACTATAAGGGTGGGCTTTGAAGGTTTGTGAGATCCAGTCTTGTGAATGCTTTTTTTTCTGATCAAGATATAGAATTCTAAGTTCCATCTCATCTCCAGCACCATGACTGCCTGGACACTGCCATGCTTCCTGCCATGATGATAATGGACTGAACCTCTAAACCTATAAGACAGCCATAATTAAATGATGTCTTTTATAGGAGTTGCATTGGTCATGGTGTCTATTTTCAGCAATGGAAACTCTAACTAAGGCAGTGTATAATATCTAATAATTTTTAGATTTATTTTAAAAAGACTTAACCCCAATGACAACTGTGGGCTGATATGCTTAAGAGTTGAAAATTGAAATATTGTCTCAAGGTATTATTTACAAATTACAAAATCCCACTTGATTTTCTTATGTGAAATTAATAATCAAAGTCAAACTGTATAACCATAGTACCTGCTAGACTAATATAGTATTATGTTCTTCTTAAAATTTTGAAATAGCAAGTGTGAAAAGTAACTTTAGATATGTAGTTTTATCCACACATGAGAAAAAAAAAATACTTCCTCCAGGCTCATTCTTTAGTATATACACAGAGAAGCTAAGAAGACCTGAGGAAACTGTAGACACTAGCTTTGGTTTTTGTTCTTTTGGTTTTGTTTTGTTTGTTTGTTATGATTGCTTGTTTGTTAAAGTTTAGTTAATATTTTATGTATGTTTGGTAGACAAAAAATTAGCCATAAAATCTTGTCTAGACTATACAAAGGCAAAATAGCCAAGTAAGACATTTTAACAAGGTCAGTTTCCATTAACTGATATAGAATTCCTTAAGTGGGATATTTACGCCACTTGTAATGATATCAGATGAGATAATTTAAGATGCAAATGTCTAGCTCTTCTTCCAGGGGTATCCATCCTAGGATGCCTGGGGCTACAACTATGTACTGTATTCTTTAGAAGCCAGTCTCTCTAGTGAGTAATAGAATTTGAGAATGCATCTGGAAATGCACTGTGTACCTCCTGTGTTCTTCCAGTTGGACAATATTTGTATTTTAAGGGTAAAATTTAGTGTGTGGCTTCCTGCCAACCTGCCTTGGGGAACTGCAAGTTTCTGTAGTTACTCCTCAGAGCTTTGCCTAAGAGGAGCAAATCTGTCCTACCTGTAATCAAAGGAGCTGGCAACCAAGGACAGCAATCAGCACTCTGTTGTTTGTCTGTTTATCCACTAAAGGTAATGAACATTTTAGCTTACTATCCATGCACATGTGTTATTATTAAACAGGAAAACAAGAAGTGAGTGCCAAGGAGTTAGGTCAAAGGATGAGTGGTAAGCAACTGGAGAGCAGAGTGGAGACAGGGAGGTGAGAACAGCAGCCTCACTCTCAGGGAGACTGAGCAGCCTGGGCAGGCTGAATCTCACACAGTGCATCTGCAGTTGTTCTCAGCAGCCACCGGAAGGACCATAGCCTGTGCCCCCTCTGAGTTACTGTTGCAGGGAGAGTGGGAAACACATCTTCTCTCCATTAAGTTTATGTCTAGACACTTGAAAATGTCACTGAATGTACAATACTTTTAAAAAGTAAAACTCACTGCAAGACAGGCACACAGACTGACTATGTTGTTTGTTTCTTAGAAGCCTGATCGTAACATATGCCTGAAGTTTGGAATTTCTCAAAATATTTACACTTATTAATAAATTAACTCTTTCTCTTTCTCTCTCTCTCTCTCTCTCTCTCTCTCTCTCTCTCTCTCTCTCTCTCTCTCTCTCTCTGTGTGTGTGTGTGTGTATGCATGTTTCCTACTGAGCCATTTTGTTGTCCCCCTCCCAACTCTTTTTTTAAAGATTTTATTTATACATAAGTACACTGTAGTTATCTTCAGACACACCAGAAGAGGGTGTCAGGTCTCATTACGGATAGTTGTGAGCCACCATGTGGTTGCTGGGATTCGAACTCAGGACCTTTGGTAGAGCAGTCAGTGCTCTTCTTCCCCGCTGAGCCATCTCGCCAGCCCCCCTCCCAACTCTTATGACTCTTTGTTCTATATTTAGGTGTTGAAAAAATAATTCAAACTTTAGATTATTGAAAAATGTTAAATTATTATATAACAAGAGCTTACAACAATGTTTAGCAAAAATATTGTTATTGCTGCTATTTGAACCCAAAGACAAAATTAAGGCACTTTATAAAATGTCATCAGAGAGTAAATCTTTACAAATGTCATTGTGTATGTTCTAAGTGCTTGCCTCTGGCTAAACAGTGTGCTAAGTATCTCACTTATTCTCAAGTTTTCATTTCACATTCTTTTAGGCAGTCAATTATCCCTATTTTCATAAATGAAGAAACAGTATTTGGAAAGGTCAGAAACTGACACGTGGACATGGGTTTAGGGGGTCACTGACTGAGTGTGATGGCTCTACTTCAGGATTGGTGTCTCAACCAGGAAACTTTCTCAACACATTTTATTGCTTCACAGGATTATTTTGTTTCTGTGTTTGTGTGTGTGTTTGTTTGTTTGTTTGCTTGCTTGAAAACCAGATCTCACACTGTAGCTCAGGTAACAAGGTCTTTCTCTTAGCTGAGGCTAACCTTGAGAAACGGTCATCTTCCTGCTTACTCTCAGGAGTTTCTAGTTGCTTCCAAGGATTGTTCTAAAAGTTGGTTTTTAGTTGTTGGCTCTAATTGTTATCCAGTAATCAGAGTTCTAGTTTGTATGTTGGTCAAATAATGCAGGAGAACAATGTTTAACAAGGGGCAAACATTCAATACATGGTTGACAGTGTTAGAAGCTATTGTCTGGACATAGTGCTAAGATGAAGGTATTTTGTTAGACCCTAAAGATGTAAATAAAGCACTTTGGTAGCATAAATAAATGCTAGCTTTTTATTTCTTTCATTTATTTTGATTATTTCATGCATGAATACAATGTTTTTAGATAATTCCCCCATCTCTCCCTTGACAAGAAATACATTTACATACAGCTACTTTGCTCTTTCTTTTACTTCTTCAGTATCTATTTGAATCTAAAGATTAGAGTCTGAGGATATCTAAGCTACCTATGCAGTGGTGCTTTCCACATGAGATATAAAATCAGTTTAAAGGATGTGCAATATTCCAAGCCAATTTTCATCAGGATCACTCTTGCAAAACCATTTGTGCTTACCAGTCAAAAGTTCCCGATTTTCTGAGATTCAGAAAAACAACAATATTTACAATTATTATCTTAGCAAAAAAGACTCCATTATTTCAGTGGCTTATGTAATGTGTAAGAAAAAGAATGACAAAAAAAAAACCCTGTATGTACAGTAAAGAGAACAGCTCAATGTGAGGCAGGGGCTGAGACCTTGAGCCCTCTTTTCTTTCTAAGCACACAAATGAGCTGAGAACTGTGCTGCCTTAGAAAGTACCGTCTAGGCCACTATGGCAGCGTTTCTGAATCCCATAGGCCATCTTCTCGAGTCTTGCATTCACCAAAGAGGATAGACAGCAATCCATCCTTTTCTGATGAAAGTTTTCTGAATCAGTGCAGCGAAGTTCACTGAAGCTGATGTGGCAGATGTGGTATGGAGCTACTCAACCCAGGCATCTGAGGGAGCAGGAGGAATTACATGGTGCCTCTACCCTACAAATCATTTTCCCTGACGTGTTTAGTAAATGCTCAGACACGTTAAAGGCAATGGACAAACTAAAGCCGCTCTGCAAGGATAAACTAATAGCTATGAGCAGTAAATATTTGTTCTTAAGAAAAATGTAGAGTAAGCTTAAGGGAGTTGTGCTCAGTTTCCCTCTTTGGGCTTCAGGAGATCTGGCAGACTTCTCCATGTTAGTTTGGAAGATAGATATGAGACTTAGAGATAGTGACCAGACTTCAGCCAAAGTATGTAACTTTAAAGCATGTTCTTATTTTCTGAAAAAAATTAATGACTTGTTTTTATTTTAATTTCATTTATAATAAAGGTTTAAAGGTTAATTATGGTACATATTGTTTTTCAAAGTATGACTCTAACTGATTTTATATAATAGCCTGAGATATTACTTATCTTCTCAACATGTGCTTATTTAAACATTTTCTACTGTATAAAAACAACAGTATGTAGTTTAATGTAAATAAATTTATATCCAAAGAATGATTTCATGTTAAGATTAGTTTTCAGAATTGCTTTTATTTTTTAATTTATTTTAGTGTGTGTGGTATGTAGGGGACTGGTTGTATTTGAATCTGAAGAGACATGTGTCCTTAGACATGCCTGGGGAGTCAGAACAACAAGTGTCCTTTTCTACTGGTGCTATCTGTGTCAGAGCCCTGTCAGCTGCTCTCATGAACCGAAGTTCCTCTTTGTGACTAGATGACTTTTAGAGGCAAGATGTGATTTGTTGTTGTTGTTGTTGTTGTTAATTTCCTTTTGGTACTGAAGAGTTGGCTCAGCAGTTACTAATGCTTGCTGCTCCTGCCAAAGGCCTGAACCTGTCTCCCTGAACCCTTTTGGCAACTCACAACCACTCATAACTCCACTTCCATAGGATCCAATGCCTTCTTCTGACCTCTGCAGGCAGTAGGCACACATGGTACACATGCATAAATTCAGGCAAAATATTCATATAAATTAAAGTAATTGGAAATTTTCTTAGTGTGATTTTTACTTTAGTGTCCCTATTTAATAAAATACAACACAGTTTCTTTTTACAAAATGTTAACAATTAGTGGTCCTTTAATTGTAAAAATAGTAAATTTTAAATTGATACTCGAAGTTATAAGTAAATGAATATATCTCTAATATTTTGTTATAGAAGGATATATATATATATATATATATATATATATATATATATATATATATATATATATATATGCCTATAGTTAGTTTTATTGGCCTGAGACATAATGAATAATAAGGATCAAACCTAGTATAAAAATATATTAATATCTTTTAAAATAAATGAACTATGTTTTCTTCAGAACTAAATACAGATAAAGAACTGAGTTAAATTGAGAGCAAATCCTTTTTTTAAAAAAACTGGTTATTTTATTTATTTACATTTCAAATGTTATCCCTCTTCACAGTTTCCCCTCTGTAAACCTCCTATCCCATCCCCCGTCCCCCTTGCTTCTGTGAGGGGGCTCACCCACCCACCCACCTACTCCCCCCTCACAGCCCTAGGGTTCCTGTATTCTGGGTCATCAAGCCTTCACAGGACCAAGGGCTTCCCCTCTGATTGATGCCAGATAAGGCCATCCTCTGCTACATTTGTAGCTGGAGCCATGGGTCCCTGCAGGAGTCCTCTTTGGTTGGTGGTTTAGTCCCTGGGAGCTCTGGGGATTCTGTTGGTTGATACTGTTGTTCTTCCTATGGGGTTGCAAACCCTCAGCTCCTTCAGTCCTTCCCCTAACAACTCCTCCACTGGGGTCCCTGTGAAAGCAAATCCTTTTTAAGATGGCTAATAATGTGTGGCCCAAGGGAAGTAAACAAAGAAGTATCAGCATATCATCATGTGCAGAAAAGTGTTTTCCTGAGGCTGAAAAAGGGCTCGGAGGTTAAAAGTTGCTCTTGCAGATGACCTGAGTTCCGTGCTGTAACTACATGACAGCTAACTCCAGTTCCAGGGTGTTCTGCCCCATCTTCTGACTTTCACCACATCTGCATGTGGTACACTGCCATACATGTAGTCAAAACAACTATACACATAAAAGAAATAAATACATCTTTTTAAAATGTTTTTCTTTTTCGACGAGTTACTCAATAACAAAGAGAAAATCTATATAGAAAGTCTTAGAAACTTATTTTTCACATTTTCACACTGATCCAGAATTAAAATCATTGAAAGTACAAGTGTTATCTTAGTTCCTAAACTTGCTTCTGCTTGAATTCTCTCTTGTCTTTCCATCTTGTAACTTTTTTGGTTCCTTTTTTTCTTTTATTATTATTGATCATTCCATTCGTTTACATCTCAAATGATATCCCACTTCCTGGTTACCCCTCGCCCCCCCCCATACCATATCTGCCCTCCCCCCTTCCTTTTGCCAGTATGAGAGTGCTCTCCCACCCACCCACACTCTCCCACCCCACCATTCCAGCATCCCCCTACTCTGGGGCATCAAACCTCCCCGGGACCAAAGGCCTCCCCTCTCATTGCTGTCAGGCAAGGCCATCCTCTGCTACATATATATCTGGAGCCATAGATCCCTCCAGGTACACTTCTTGGTTTGTGGTCTAGTCTCTGGGAGAACTGGGTAGTCAGGCCAGTCTGTTGTTCTTCCAATGGGGTTTCAATCCCCCTCTGCTTCTCTAGTCCTTCTGCCAGCTCGCCCACCAGGTTGCCTGTGTTCACCCTGATGGTTGGCTCCAAGCATCCGCCTCTGGATTGGTCAGTTGCTGGCCGGACTTCCCCAGGAACTGCCTCAATTGGTTCCTCTCCGCAAGCGCCTCTTGACCACGGCAACAGTATTGGGTTTGGTGTCTGCAGTCATGATGTATCCCCAAGGTGGGACTGTAACTTTTGATAACAGTTTTTAACTTTATTTTTCATTTGCTTAAAGTTCTTCAACTTTGTCTAAAAGTTAACAAAGTAGCAGGAATCCTTATTTTAGTAACTGTTCTCTCTTTTTGATATCATGGGGAACTGACTAGCTCATTCTCTGTAGCATTTAGTCTTCTAGACTTCTCTACCATCATAGCTTCCCCTTTCTTTATTTCAAAATCCTTGCTTAGCTCCTTGGAAATTGAAATATCTCTAGTTGAATACGTACCCCCCCGCCCCCCGCCCCTTTCAAAGTCAGTGTACTTTCAAAGCTACCAGCTCAGTATGCCTTTAAAAAAAGTTATTCCAACTGACATTTTTGCAACTTTTGACTACTTTCATGAACGATATTCTTCTTTTGCCTTCTGTGGAGTTTATCACTATTGCAATTTTCAAGTCTCTGAGAACCTATTTCTCTTCCCTTTAGTCAGGTCTCTTCTTCCTCCCCTTCTGTGTTCATTGAGTAGTCTGCTGGGCCTTTTGCATATTCCCTGCTTAGACTGTTAGCTGGCCTGCTTCAGTCATACTCCTGTCTTCGTGTGCGCTTTCCTGTTCAAATATTTATTGACTCATCTTTTTAGCCTGGACAAGTACCCTAAGCATTTGACCTGAGAGTCCAGCTCCCTCCAGGACCTCTCGGTCAGGAGATGATGTCAGTTTCTATGTTGATTATTTCCTAACTCCCACTCCTTGTCCTCTAGACAAAATCTTTGTCCTCTAGAGACATAACGCATTTATAAGATAAGGACTTTCCTATGGCACTGTGTAATTCATCTTTAAACTGTGCCATGTTCTCTCGCTTTTGTCATTATTTATAATATTCTCTTCCCTGTGTATCATCATTCTTATCCATGATTCAACACATATGTTCATTAAAAGCTTTGTTGATCTCTTATTTTCAAGTCTCCCAGCAGTAAAATCTTTTAGTGCTGAGTCTTGTGTGTCTTCTCTCTGGGTGTTTCTTGGAGGAAACTTAGAGTGAACCTCTAAGTGTTTCAGTCACTTAATACATGCTCTATATAATGACTCATTGGTCTTTTTTTTCCTCACTGCAGAGCCACAACTACCAGAGGCCCAAATGGAGTCTATACACATTAGAGAAAGACGTTCTTCTGCATAGATTGTTAGAAATAAACATTTGCTTCGAATGGGCTGACTAGAGGAAACTCTGTTTGAGTGGAAAACAAAACAAAACATTGTTTGTTCCCTTCAGTTTCAGCCCTCTTGTGCAGGACCATGGAGCACAGACACCAGTTCAGCCCCCACTCATTCCCTTGGGACCTGACCTCAAGTAGGTGCATGGAGGTATTCGCTAAAGGAATCAGTTAATTCTCGCCAAGATGTTAGCCACAGTCGAAACTAGCTGCATAAGAAATGTGTGATGGCCAATTATTCAAGGAAGAACAGAGAAAATTAAGTCATGTCTCTAAGGATAATAAAGTATTAGCTAATACAAAAATACAGTGCTTATAAGATATGTCATAATAAAAACATTTTAAAATTCTAACTCATAAACTTTGTCCTTAAGTTAACAATGAATGAGAACAATGACACTTCTTATTCAAATATGAAAATATTAAATGTAGTGTTGTGAGAGTGTGGTATGCTTGTGTTTTGTGTGTAGGTACATGCTTCTGTGCATATATGTGTGTGGACCAAAGGCCAAAATCAAGTGCTTCTCTCTACTGCTTTCCTCCTCTTTCTTTTTTTCTTTTTTCTTTTTTGAGACAGTGTTTCTTTCTCATCAGTTCATCTAGGAAAGCTTCCCAATGAGCTCAGGGATCCACCTGTCTCCACCAGTCACCAACCCCAGATTCACACTACCAATGTCCAGCTCATATGTGTGTTCTCAGGTCCTTAGGCACTTACCTAACCGAGCCACCTTCTTGGCCCAGGATTTGTCCTTTGGAGCTGATCTGTCTATAGACCTACCTATCTACCTACCTACCTGCCTGCCTACCTACCTACCTATCTACCTGCCTGCCTGCCTGCCTGCCTGCCTGCCTGCCTGCCTGCCTGCCTGCCTACCTACCTACCTACCTAGTGAAAGAACACAGATGGCATCTGGGAAAATATATCCAATATAATAGATGATATTGGAAGTTGTCATCTAAGAATGGCCAAAGTAAATAGTTGGCAAACATGACCACTCCCAGGAACAGTGGTCTAGCAACTCAGGAGTCTGAGACCAGTGAATTACCTCATTTCATGGCATAGGGTCATGTAAGTAGTCAAGCCAGGATGACCTCAGTGCCAAAAATAGTAAGGAAAGGAAGAAGAAGAAAGGAAGTGAGCCATGAGGAACTAATATGAATCACAAGTTCATGTTATTTTTGTTAAATAACTGTTTACAATCATGGTAGAGAGGATGTATTTTTCTAATAGTTTAAGGAATTAAATTATATTTTCATAATATAAATTCTATTTTGAATTTTTATAAATTCAAAAATATGAGATTAACATATAGACTAATTTTAAATAATTGTAAGTGTTCAACTGTAGGGTATTCCTAATTCTTTACTGATTTAGCCTTTAAAAAGAAAGGTCTCTTTAAAGAGGGTATTTATGATCTCAGAGATCAAATACTAGCACTAGATCCCCAAGTCTTCTGGTAGAACAACCTGTGTAGTCTGTGTTCTCATAGTGTCATTATTCAGGGTTCAGCTTAATTATCTCCTCTTCAGAGAAATCTTCCTAAATTTTCACCTAAACTTTCTAGATCATCATTGCCTATATTATGTGTATTTTTCCTCATCTCATACCACTGGTTGATATGATCATTCATTTATATCTTGCCCCATGGAATCATAAATGGAAGGATCATGAAAACAAGGGCATTCTCTGCTACAGCTCCCATGCAGAGCACAAAGCCAGCCATACACCCACTACAAAATAGATTTTAAGGAGATGATCAGTCCAATAATATTAAACCTTAAACTTTAAGCTTTTATCATAACTAAAATCTAAGAATTACTGTAAGAATTTTTCTCTATACTTCAGAGAGAGTTTCTTCCATGCTTGATTTTATCAGGGTTTCTGGATATGCTGAGAGTTGAAATCAAGAATTCTTTCCTCTTGTTTTATTTTTATACACACACACAAACACAAACACACACATATACCTATACATATAAACCTATTATCAAGCTGTGCCTTGCCAGCTGATAATGCCCAGGAGGTTAGCTAGACCCACTTGCATTTTGTTCACTGTGTGTCTTTGCTCAGCTGCCCTTTCTACACTCCGCAGTTTCTGCTGCTGGGCCTTCCATAAAATACACTACTCACTAAGTCTTTACATTTCTCCTCACTTCTCGGAGGTACACATGATAAAACATTTGTTCTCATGTGAAGACTTCTTATTTGCAGTGGTGTTAAATGGTAATTCTGAGACTAAGCCACTTAGCTGTATTCTTTAAACTTATCAATTGATATATTTGATTTAATATACTCACAAATCTTTATATGTATGGATTTTTTGGACAATATTTACAGATACTTTGTGGGGAAGACATATTACTTTCCTCCAATAATACTAGATTTTTAATTTTGTTTCATAATGCACCTTAACAATTATAATTTCATTGTAAAACTGATCATTTCTATTGACAATTTTATATTCCATACCTTAAAACCACAAAATATGTAAAGTTGGCATTTTCTAAAACCAAAACTTAGGAAAAACAAAAGCCATATTTAAAAATATGGAAACTTTGTCTGGAACTGAGGACCCTGAAATTAATCATTTCAGTTTAATAACAGCACAGGAATGGCTGGAAAGCCATGGTCGTTAACTCAGGGAATGAGCAGAGGTTCACTGCCTTTGCACTTAGGTAAAGAAAATTTACTGTTGGTCCCTGCTTGCTCTTTCCTTATGCCTCTCCTAACTTATTCTATTCTGTTCTGTTCTGTTCTATTCTATTCTATTCTATTCTAGTGTTGTTACTGCTGATTCTTTTTGTTTATTCTGAAAAAAAAACAGAATAGAAAAAATGAACATTAAAAAAATACTGCTTGAAAAAGGTTAAAGCTACTTTTAATACAATGGTATCTATATTCATTTATAGATGTTTTCTATATTTTCATGTGCATGAATATTTTGCCATATAATTCTGTTTATCTTTAGACTCTCATTATTGTGTCTCATTATTGTATTGTGTACCTAATTGGATCATCCGCGCATGCTCCCAGACTTTCCTAATTGACTGGTTTCACTGCTCCCGAGTTCATTTGCCATTGCTGTAATCAAACTATCCTGACAAAAGCAGCTCGGGGAGAGGTTCCCTCTGAGCTCACAGCTCCAGGTCATCCTCATAGTGAAGACATCAAGAGGAAGGACCCCAGCAGTTAGGCAAGACAAGCAGAGAGGGAGAGAGACTGGGTCCATGTGTGTTGCACCCAGCTTATGCTCTCCTTTCTACATAGTCAAGAACCCAGACACAGACCATGTACCATTTTAGACAGATTCCTTATTGTAATCAGGACAATCTCCATAGACCTACCCCAGACCAAGCTAATCTACACAACCCTAATTGACACCACCTTCCAGGGCTTAAATTTGCTTGTGTCCTCTACAGTAGGGTAAATCCCTATATAATATGTATGCCAGCAAAAGGAAGCTACAAATATCTGCCTCCATCTCCCTGCAAGCATATATTTATGTTAATAAATATTTATTAACATACACACTTTCAAAAGTATTTTTTGTTATTGATGGGCTAGACATTAATAGATTATCCCTTTGTATTTCTTTGTTCCCATTAGGTATTTTTTACATTGTCATTAATTTTGTAATAAATATAATTGCAGCTAAAGCTGTACTCCTTGTTGAGTTTTACCTTAGCCTAAATCCTAAAAGTTTAATTTATAAGCTAAATAGTGTGGTTTTAGAAAATATTTAGTGCATGTAGCCAAATTTCTCTTCGGAAGTATATCACTGGGCAAGGTACAGTGCATACGTATGTATAATCCCAGCACTTGGAAGGCAGAGGCAGGACAAGCGCCCACCTTCGGTCAGCTTGGTTAAATATTACCAAGACACTGTCTCAAAAGCAAAGAAACAGACATAGAAATACCACATCAATAAGCAAACTACTAGAAAACAAGTGAGCTTCTTGGTGATGTGTACCCAGTAGTGTTGAAATTTGTCACATTTCAGACCCTTACAACTTATCCCCTGGCGTAATTTCTAGTGTGACAAGACTATTTTCCTAATCACAATGACAGTTCTGAAGACTTCCCAAACAAAGCATTTGGTTGGTTGGTTTAGTTTAGGTGATGCCTAGTGCGGGAAGGACAGGAATCCTCCCTCCCCTCAGCCCCCTCCTCCAGATGAGAGTGAGGTGGAACTGCGCATCCTCTCAGCCCTGGGGTTAGTATGGGATGAAATGCACACTCATTTCATAAAACTGTCAATTCACTCCCAACCGTAGACGTCCAAAGTTATGTTAAAGTGAGTACACCTATCTATATAACCATAGTAACATCACAGTATTTATCTAGTCATCTACAAACTGTGTTAATAATTTCTGTATTATTATAATAATTTTTATTTCTTATTTTGATTATGGCCTTTGTATCCAATTGTGCAAATTAAGAAGAAAAAGCATAAGATGTAATAGGAAATATTGTGTATGTCTGACTTGCTTTTTCCATAGTAGATTACGTGGCTCTTTAGTAAGGTATGCATACCACTGCACACCCCTATGCAACTGGAGTGCTGCTGGTGTTGCTCTGAGACATGTGACTTGATCTTAAAGTCTTCCTCTTAACAAAACTTTCACCTTTCTGAGGCTTTTCTTTTTCTCCTGGGAGCATGCTCCAAAACTCAGATGTTAAACCTTTGTGCTTATTTACCCCGAGTTCATAAGCTATCTGTAGAGAAAGATGTTTCATAGGTCCAGACACTCTACTTCAGAAGGCTTCACAGAGCTTTACTGAATGATGGCAGCGGTGGTAACAACTCTCAGAAGAAAAGCAGAATGTCCATAGTTCTTGCTCTAAACCAGACATTGGCCTGGAGCCTTCTTGTGTTTTCTCACTCTTTAAATAAGGGAACTTAAGTTACAGAAAATCAAAACGGTTCTGCCAAGGTTACATGGTTAGGCAGGAAAGGCAAAGATCAAACTCATGGTGTCCTGAATCAGTGCTATGTACTTTTCCAGCACTGTGAACGGTCTGTAATAAAACCATTTAGACATTTTAATTCTTCTATATTTTTCATTCACAAATATAAATTTCATTACTACTGTTGGTAATACATTTTGGAGGGCTTTACCCTCTCCATATTCCCAAATATTATAATTTTCCTTTATCAGCTTTTTCTTACAAACTATGTAAAATAAATATTGTTTTGTAAATGATAAACCTAAAGCTCAGAGTAGAAAGAATCCTTCTTTATAATGTGTCCCAGAGGTCGCAGCACAGCTGGGATTCAACTGTGTAACAGCCTCCCACAGAACTTCACTCTATTTTCTCTTATTTATTAAGAGAACAAATTTAAAATTGTTAGTGTGAGGCACTGTAAAAATAGAAACACCGATTTTTCTCCCTGCCTCCTTTCTCATTGGAATTAATATGAGGGATTAAGTAGTTCAATGTAGTTTTAAATTTTCACGCTGGCCTTTATCCTTTTAAATACTTAGAGATATTTTTGTCTATTAGGTTTTTCTTTCTTTCTTCTGTTATTCATGTGCTGAACAGTCCCATCCACTCCTTATCAGGGCCAAAGTAAAGCACAAATGATGACTCCAATGCCAAACCAAAATGATAACACACACCCAAGTTTCCCAATTGAGTTCTTCACACAGCCCCAGGTTTACAAAGAGCAGCTGGGGAGCATGCGCAGAAGTTTCAGCCCCACTCTGCCGCCTACCACTGCCCAGGAGCTGGGAAGCTCCAGTGGCCCGTCGTCTTCAGTTTATTCCCTCTGCGGTATTAGCCTTGCAGAGAGTCTAGTCCACTCCCATGTTTCAGTGGTTCGTTATTTGCTTTCTGACTCTATCTAAACATATGTGGGAAGTCTTTATTTTTGAAAACTTGAACTAAGACAGTAATTCCAAAATTAAGTAAAGAGAAACATTTTTTTAATGCTTAAAACTAATAAAAATAGCCCTCTTAGAAAATTAACCGTTATTAAATACCTTAAAGCATCCCACCTCCAGGGTGCTAGGACTAAAAGTGGGCGCCACAATGCCTGACAAGTCTGCTTTTTGGATAGCTGCCTTATGTATTATAGTTGTTTGGATAGTGAATAAAACATATTTGAGATTATACTACTTGAAAAACTTTAAATCCTAAAAATGCATTCCAAAAAATGATAAAATTTGATTGTTGTATTCCTGATGCTTCATCTAAAATACCTCTTCTGTCTTTTCCCTTGCCACTCTCATCTTCATTTATAATGATCCACCGGCTGACAGTGTCTTTACATCCAAAATGCAAAACAGACAGATGGGCGTGTCGGGGAAGAACTTGACCAAAAGCACCAGCATCAGTGGAGACATGTGCTCACTGGAGAAGAATGACGGCAGCCAGTCCGACACTGCAGTGGGCGCCCTGGGTACCAGTGGCAAGAAGCGGCGATCTAGCATTGGGGCCAAAATGGTAGCTATTGTTGGTCTCTCACGGAAAAGTCGCAGTGCCTCTCAACTCAGCCAAACCGGTAGGAATTTTTATGTTACTCTTGACTTCTTATTTGAGTTGTTGTTACAATACGCATTTTTTTTTCATGTCATTTTATCACAGTAGTGTGTGGATGCTGACATCGTCAAGAGGAAAGGAACAGTTTTAGACTAGTTCATCCCTTTGAAATGAAACAGTGATTTTTTTTTTTCCAGCGATCAAATGAAATGAAACAGTGATTTTTCTTTTTCCAGTGATCAAACAGCCTGCTTCAAAGTGAACTTTGGCCACTGTAGGAAATGTGTCTTTGCTCCCCAGGGGAGAAGCCCTGTCATTAATGGCTGCCTCTGATGCCTGGGAGGCACCTTTGATCTGTGGGCTTTCGCTTTCTCCTAGGCTCCTCACTGTGAAGCTTACCACATTAATTTTCATCCCCAGCAATTTGCAATGGAGATGACACCTCATATTTTGTTTATTGCTGACGACCTAACTTTCTTTTCAGCTTGTAAGCACCATTCACCAGTACTATCAATTTCCTCACTAAGTCTTCATTTCCTCCAGAAATCTTCAAACACCAGTGTTCTTCAGCTGCTGGGACCTAAAGGGTTTTTTTCTGCTGACAGTGAAGATATCTGAGGCTTTGCTACTTTAAAATTTGGTTTCTAATTACATCGGCAAAAATAAATTATATACAAAACTCCTACTCAGGAAAGCCACTGTTAGCAATTAAGAAATTTGTGAGTCAAAGCAGTGTCTTTTTTTCAAATAGATGTTGCTAATTAAACATTAAAACCCTGGTATCTTGAAAATAATAGCATATCTTCTACAAACAAAGGCATGTAATATGGTGTTCTTTTATAGCAAAATAAATTATAGGCAACTGGATTAAATCTAATTTCTGTTTGAATACTAGGGGCTTTTATTGGAAGTCAGAGTATATATCTACAACACAAAATAATTTAAGTTTGTATTACTCAAGGACCCGGCTCATCTTGGTTTTGCAAATCATACTTTCAAACCATATTGAAATAGTTATTTGATAATATTTGTTAAATTCTGGTTTCAACACTCTGTATTGATGTAGATTTTGTTATTGAAATTTTTCCTTGGTGTTTTAAAATGCTATTTCTAATGTTTATATTTTAGTTCACAGATGCACATATTACCATTAAATTATTTCAAAATTACCTAATATTTACACATAATTAAATGTTGTCTTGGCATAACTGATGGTGGGATTTTGATTGACAGATGTCTGTGTACTTCCTAGCAATTAAAACTGTATTGCAGTTCCTTATTGAAAATGTGCAAACATTTGTAAATCTGAAATTGATCTAAAATAGTCTATATTTTTAAAAAGAATTAGAAATGAACAAAAAAATGGTGAAGAAAAGCAGGTCTCTGGCTATTGAGATGCATTAGGACAGAAGCAAAGCAGTCCTTATACTGCAGAAAACCAGGGCACAGTGTGCTGGGCACTCCACCCAGGCTTGAGAAAGACATTACAGGATGAAGATGCCATGGTGTTTAACTCCGTGGAAACAGTAAGCAATGCCGACACTATGAAATATCACATTCAATTAACATGAAATTTTGTGTCAGTAAAAAAACAAAACAAAACACTTTTTTTATTAAAGTGAAAAATAAGACTAAAACTTAGATAATATCTCATATTAACCTATATAATAAATTTCACTTAATGAAAATTTTGGCAAATATTGAGCACTTACATATCAGATACATCAAGCACAAAGACAAGCAAAAGTCATTTGTTCATATGTTGCTCCCAGAGTCTATGTCGGTGGCAGAACATTCACGCACTGACCACTGTAGAAGTGAGGAAATAAAGGGGTGGCTCAAAGCTTCCCCCAGATATGCATCCGTGGTAGATCACCATGCTCTTGACACCTATTGTAGGCAGGAGAGAAGTGTGTGGGGAGGTGTGAACCTGATTCAGAACCTTGATCTGATATCTGTGGGAATCCCCAGGACAGATATCCCAAACATGCCAACTAAACCCGTCTACTTCCTGACAGAAATATGAGGGTTACAAAGCTCAGTTACAAAGTTAACAACTGAAATCATGTAAGAAGAGCACTATAGATAAGAGCAGTAAACTGAGACAATACACTTTAGAGGACTGAGTTTTAAGGTGGGTTCAGGGAGGAGGTTGCAGAGAGGAGACATGCTTTCTATGTATAGTCATAGAGTTTTATCTTTACAAATACTGTGATGTTGGGGAACCCAAATTTTTTAAATGTTTACTGTTATGTAGACTTTTTCTATGTATTAGAGCTTAGAACATAAGGCCTCTTTGTCATTGTTTCCATTAATTATTCAGAAGTACTATATTGTAAAATTCTTAATCATGTTTAAAATTGGCAATTATTCCTAAGCACGAACTTAGTAGTTTTGACCTAGTAACAGCAGAATTTAGATCATCTATGTTCAACTACAGAAACACTAAGAAACTCTGTAATATACATAGCTACTGCACACATAATCGTGTGTGTGTGTGTGTGTGTGTGTGTGTGTAAACAGGCCCTCCTTTAACTCATCATCTTTCCTAATAAACAATTGAGTCCATGTATTCATGGGTGCCCGGCTCTCCACTGGATTACCTAGTAGTGGCCATACTCTCCAAAGAAAGTCCCTCTTTCTTCTAAGGTAGGAGTGGGTTAATGTACATCAGATGTTTCCACATCACCGTCTCATTTAGTAGTGTCTTACTGTTATTGCATATGCAGAGAATAAAACTCTTTAAAGGTGGCTGATTGGTGGTGGCTCACCCCTACACTCAGGAGGCCAGCCTGATCTACAAAGCGAGTTCCAGGACAGCCAGAGCTACACAGAGAAACCCAGTATTGAAAAAATAAAAACAAACAAAAGTCTTAAAAGTTATTTTTAAGGAAATGTCCTTTACATCTGCAAATGCAAATTGTCATATCTTCTCCCTTTCTATACATGCAGGTTTTAAGTTATTCATTTGCTAGAGAATTTGGGTGTTGTTTTATTTGCTTTCCTGTCACAAATTGAATCACTTGGGTTCTAATTCTAATTTAATCACTTGGGTACTAAGATTATTATCTGTATTTTACAAAAATACTTTATAGCATCTGAAAAAGACTTTTTGCAACTAATGTAGCATATTTCAGACTCCATGAGGTAGAACATAGGTACCAACATATGTACAACACGAGGGCGGGGGGGGGGGGCTCATTTGGACTACTACTTAATGTTAATAGTAAAGGGGGATAGAAAAGATGAGATATCAAAATACTATAATGCAGTTTTAAAGTCACTATATCTACATACTTCCTTTTTTATTTTTATTTTTATTGGATATTTTCTTTATTTATATTTCAAATGTTATCCCCTTTCCCGGTTTCTCTCCCTCCTGGACACCCTATCCCATCCTCTCTCCCACTGCTTCTATGAGGGCATACCTCCACCTACCCACCCACTCCCACCTTCCCACCCTCAGTTCCCCTACCCTGGGGCATCTGTTGAGCCTTCATAGGACCAAGGACCTCTGCAACATATGCAGCTGGAGTCATGTGTACTCCTTTGTTGATGGCTTAGTCCCTGGGAGCTCTTGGGGGACTGGTTGGTTGATATTGCTGTTCTTCCTGTGGGGTTGCAATCCCCTTCCATTCCTTCAGTCCTTTCTCTAATTCCTCTACTGGGGATTCGGCACTCAGTTCAATGGTTGGCTGTGAGCATCCATCTCTGCATCTGGCCCTGGCAGGGCCTCTCAGAAGACAGCCATATCAGGCTCATCCAGCATGCACTTCTTGGCATCCACAATAGTGTCTGGGTTTGATACCTATATATGGGATGAATCTCCAGGTGGGACAGTCTCTGGGTGGCCTTTCCTTTAGTCTCTGCTCTACCCTTTGTCTCCATATTTGCTCCTGTGAGTATTTTATTCTCCTTCTAAGAAGGACTGAAGTATCCACACTTTGGTCTTCATTCTTCTTGAGCTTCAAGTGGTCTGTGAATTGTATCCTGGTTATTTGGAGCTTTTGGGCTAATATCCATTTATCAGGGAATGCATACTATGTGTTTTCTTTTGTGATTGGGTTACCTCACTCAGGATGAAATTTTCTAGTTCTATCCATTTACCAAAGAATTTCATGAATTCATCTCTTTTAATAGCTGAGTAGTACTCCATTGTGTAAATGTACCACATTTTCTGTGTCCACACCTCTGTTGAAGGACATCTGGGTTATTATAAATAACACTCTTGGCTATTATAAATAACACTTCTATGAACATAGTGGAACATGTGTCCTTATTACATGTTGGAGCATCTTCTGGGAATATGCTCATGAGTGGTATAGCTGGGTCCTCAGGTAGTACTATGCCCAATTTTCTGAGGAACTGCCAGACTGATTTCCAGAGTGGTTGTACAAGCTTGCATTCCTCCAGCAATGAAGGAGTGTTCCTTTTTCTCCACATCCTCACCAGCATCTGTTGTCACATGAATTTTTGATTAGCCATTCTGACTGGTGTGAGATGGAATCTCAGGGTTGTTTTGATTTTCATTTCCCTGATGACTAAGGATGTTAAACATTTCTTTAGGTGCTTCTTGACCATTCTATATTCCTCAAGTGACAATTTTTTTTTTAGCTCTTTACCCCATTTTTAATAGAGTTATTTGGTTCTCTGGAGTCTAACTTCTTGAGTTCTTTGTATATATTGGATATTAGCCCTCTAACAGATGTAGGATTGGTCAAGATCTTTTCTCAACCTGTTGGTTGCCTTTTTGTCTTATTGACAGTGTCCTTTGCCTTACAGAGCTTTGCAATTTTATGATGTCCCATTTGTCGATTCTTGATCTTACAGCACAAGCCATTGGTGTTCTGTTCAGGAATTTTTCCCCTGTGTCCTTATGTTCGAGGCTCTTCCCCACTTTCTCCTCTATAAGTTTCAGAGTCTCTGGTTTTATGTGGAGATCCTTGATCCACTTAATCTTTGTACATGGAGATAAGAATGGGTCGATTTGCGTTTTTCTACAAGCTGACTGCCAGTTGTGCCAGCACCATTTGTTGAAAATGCTGTCTTTTTTCTACTGGATGGTTTTAGCTCCTTTGACAAAGATCAAGTGACCATAGGTGTGTGGGTCCATTTCTGGGTCTTCAATTCTATTCCATTGATCTTCCTTCTTGTCTCTGTACCAATACCATGCAGTTTTTATCACTATTGCTCTGTAGTACAGCTTGAGGTCAGGCATGGTGATTCCACCAGAGGTTCTTTTATTGTTGAGAATAGTTTTTGCTGTCCTAGGTTTTTTGTTATTCCAGATGAATTTGCAGATTGCCGTTTCTAACTCAGTGAAGAATTGAGTTGGAATTTTGATGGGGATTGCATTGAATCTGTAGATTGCTTTCGACAAGATGGCCATTTTGACTATATTAATCTTGCCAATTCATGAGCGTGGGAGATCTGTCCATTTTCTGAGATTTTCTTTGATTTATTTCTTCAGAGATTTAAAGGTCTTGTCATACAGATCTTTCAGTTGCTTGGTTAGAGTCACATCAAGGTATGTAATATTATTTGTGGGTATTGTGAAGTGTGTCATTTCCCCAACTTCTTTTTCAGCCTGTTTAACCTTTGAGTAGAGGAGGGCCACTAATTTGTTTGAGTTAATTTTATATCCAGCCACTTTGTTGAAGTTGTTTATCAGGTTTCTCTGGTGGAAATTTTGAGGTTTTTATATACTTTCTTGGTGGCAATGTAAGAAGAAATGAAAGCCAACTTTCACAATTTATATGGTTTTTACTAGAGAACACATTCTGTTACTAAGATTTAGACTTTTCCTAACATGTTTTCTAGTTTTTAAAATATATGATTAATCATAGCAATGATTTGTTGTTTACTTCTTACATCCATAAATTTCTAAATGATCACACCATTTCACACCTTCTTGGAACACAGGTCTGACTCCAGAGTTAGTCCTCTTGCTGTGACTCCATGTCATCAGCCGTGTGCTTTGTAATTAGTTCTTTTCATATCAGCAGAGGGAAAACTTCCTTTCAAAGTAAAAATTCCCCGGGGTAAGACTTTTAATATAGGCGTTACTTAATTTAATTGGTTAAAATTTTAAGATATAAATAGCCAAAAGCAACTGTTCATGGGAATATTCAGTAGTTGCCTAATAAGTATAAATAAGTGTAAATAAGCAGACCATAGAGAATATGTTTCCAATCCAAGAAATACATGTAAAGAAAAGAAATCTCTTCATTTTGGTGGACCCAAATGTTTTGCAGTTTTCTGAGTATCTGGCTATCAGCGGAAATGCAGTTTTGAGGTCCAGGCCATTTGAAATACCAACCCCATACACTTTAGTAGGCACATAGAGCTGCTATGTGCCTTTTACTCTTGAATCCTGCTTTAGTAAACTACAGTGAAGACTTCCAAAGACATCTGCAGCTATCTGTTGAAAAATTAAAAATTAATAAAATTGATGAATTGTAAACAAGCAGTATAACTCTGAGCAATGATGAGGAGGGACTGTGAAGATGATTTTTCCAATATATGGAAAAGGACTGTTGGCTCATTATCTCCAAGAGCTTGAATTCTCTCTGCATTGCAAACTTCATAGAACAAGCAACACAAACCCAGACTCAATCCTCTTGCACGCTTAAGTGAACATCCTTATAATGTTCTATTTCAGGATAAATGGGTTTTTCTTATTAAAATTGTTATTACCTTGTAAATTTTAAAATGATTCAGTAAATAGTTTTATTCTAAGATGTGTTATTTTTAATTGAAACTGTTACTACTTTTTAGAGTTTTAAAATTATTCAGCAAATATCTATTGAGGCCTAGTACTTTTTTTCTTTTTATTTATTGGATATTTTATTTATTTACATTTCAAATGTTATCCCCTTTCCTGGTTTCCCCTCTGGAACCCCCGTATCCCATCCTCCCTCCCCTCACCTACCCACCCACTCCCACCTCCCCACCCTGGTATTCTCCTACACTGGGAAACTGAGCCTTCCCCAGACCAAGGGCCTCTCCTCCTATTGATAACCAACACGGCCATTCTCTCCTACATATGTGGCTGGAGCCATGGGTCCCTCTATGTGTAATCTTTGGTTGGTAGTTTAGTTCCTGGGAGTTCTGGGGAGTCTAGTTGGTTGATATTGTTGTTCTTCCTATGGGGTTGCAAACTCCTTCAGCACCTTTCTCTCTAACTTCTCCATTGGGGACCCCATGCTCAGCCCAATGGTTGGCTGCAAGCATCTACCCTCTGTATTTGCCAAGCTCTGAAAGAGCCTCTCAGGAAACAGCTATATCTGGCAAGTACTTTTTAGCATCTCCAGTAGTGTCTGGGTTGGATCCCCAGGTGGGGCAGTCTCTGGATGGCCTTTCCTTCAGTCTCTGCTCCACACTTTGTCTCCATATTTTCTCCCATGAGTATTTTGTTCCCCCTTCTAAGAAGGACTGAAGCATCCACACTTTGATCTTCCTTCTTCTTGAACTTCATATGGTCTGTGAATTGTATCTTGGGTATTCTGAGCTTAGGACAAAATAGCAACCAACAGATTAGGAAAAGATCTTTACCAACCCTACATCTGATAGAGGGCTAATATCCAATATATACAAAGAACTCAAGAAGTTAGACTCCAGAGAACCAAATAACCCTATTAAAAATGGGGTACATAGCTAAAACAAAGAATTCTCAACTGAGGAATACCGAATGACTGAGAAGCACCTAAAGAAATGTTCAACATCCTTAGTAATCAGTGAAATGCAAATCAAAATAACCCTGAGATTCTACCTCACACCAATTAGAATGGCTAAGTTCAAAAACTGAGGAGGTCTAGTATTTAACAACCAATTTGACATATGCTCATTTGGGTCCTTTTTGTTTGATATATATGTTCCAGTGGGATAGGCATTCTTTAAAAATAATTAGTCAAAATTCCAAAGCTTGCCTTGAAGAGTTCATTACAGAGCATACTAACCTAGTTTATCCCATCTCTCTATTATCAAAGCAAAATAACTTTTGGATTTCAATTTGTATGCTATATCTGCTATGAGGGAGCAGGCAACCAATTGTAGTTTAATCGAGATATGTGTTGTAGATTAAAACATTTGCAAAGTAGCATCTATCTTGCTTTTCTTTAGCATTTGAGTTAGGAAGTAACTGAATGATATAAATTTTAATCCTAAGAGTAACTTTGTGTTTGTTTGTGTTGTCTGGAATATACAAAATTCATTTCTTTTTACTGGCAGCTTTATACTTGCTTAGAAAAATCAAAATATAGTAAGAGCTCACATGAAAGTCTGAGCCGAGATGGAGAATCATTTTCGTGAGGAAAGTGACAGTATAGTGCCAAGCTTAGGTGATATTACAAAAGTCCAAAGCTTAGGTGATAATACAAAGGCCCAAGCTTAGGTGATAATACAAAGACCCAAGGAAAAGCAAGTAGCTCCACAGGGGATAGACAAAGGCATTTACTTCAACACCTTATAGCCAAAACCTCCATTCCAAAGGAAATAGGGTGCTGAAGGTAGGGGGACAGGAGACCTCTTGTCTCTCCATTTGAGGCTGCCTGACACTGAACATGTCTCTGTCCCTGTTACCTCCTGGTTTGTTTTTTGTTTGTTTTGTTTTGTTTTGTTTTGTTTTGTTTTGTTTTGTTTTGTTTTGTTTTTCTTTCCATTACTTCCAGCAATTATTTCTGTTCCTGGGGCTCAAAGGGAGAGGCATGCCAGAGTCCAAGTCCAGCAGTCTGAGCTCCTCTTCCTTGTCCCAGTCAGTTGTGAAATACCTGATGGAAATTCTAGTCTGAAAAAATTCCACTTTAGTGTATTAAAAACAGATTTAACAGAAAGATTGTGTGTAAGATTTAATTTCAAATATAATATTTATTTGATTTATTTCACTTGGAAATTTTTTTCACAAAGATAATGAAATTATATTAAGCAACTTAAAGGATCTCTCATTAAAAACAAAATTCTCAAGTTCATAAACAATGAAAAAGATGCCATTCTTTATAATTAAACCCATAGGTGCACATTTAAGTATTCAATCTTGCTTCCTTTGAGTTACATACTAATCTCATGAAAATTAAGTAATGGCTAGACTCTCTAAGCATTTTTCTTCTGGTTATCTTAACATGCTGACTCATCAACAATATAGAAACCGTCTCTGATTGGATATAGCTTTAATAATGTACTACTATCATGACGACCACCGTCAATATCATCATATTTCCCAGGCCATTGCATACCAATACTGGTTAAGCTTTAGAGCAAAATGAGTATGATTAAATTATTTCAGACTTTAATCCTATTGTAGATAGATAGATAGATGTTAGTAATATGTATGTATGTATGTATGTATGTATGTATGTATGTATGTATGTATCGAGCCACAACTCTAAAGAATAAACCTTTGCATAATGAAGAAAATATATTTAAGTATTAGATAGTATCTTTTCTTTTTAAAGAAAAATTATGTATTAGTGATTAATGTAAGCTATATGGTTCCCAAATGGATTTCTCAGTATTTTTGTTCTCTACAGAAATTTTGTATACTTTTGAACTTAAACCTTATTAATGCTATTTCAGAGACAAAATAAACATGTATGTGTCTTTCCATATGCCAGAATGTATTGAATAGCCACAGATTTACAAGATATAGTGGTTTCATTGGCAAAAATTTTCTAAATTGTCTGCTTCCCTTGATAACCCTCCTAGGCAAACACAAGTTCTTTTACTCCAATCTTAATTGCTAGTATTACATTAAAACATATTTCATATCACATATAAATATGCAGAATGGCTTCAAAGACTTTATAGGCCTCGGTAGAGTTCAAGGAGTTTCAAAGCTGCCTGCAAAGCAGGCAACTCACAGAAATGTAAAACAAGTCAGAATAGATGGATGGTGAGAGGAGAGGTCTGCTGGAGTCATAGGTGTAGGTCAGAGTTGACTTCCAGAAGCAAGATGAGTAGAGGCTAAAGAGTTAAAGGGGGGGACAATGCAAGGCAAAATAATGGGCCAACATGCAGCAAGTCCAGGTAGTCACAGGAGTGGCTAAACAGTTGCAGTTCAAACAGAACACATCAGCAGTTAGACTAATGTGTCTGAAGGACCTAGGACAGACAGGAGTTCTCTGTGTCCTGGTCACAGTGTTCTTCACAGTTGTCATTTTGGAAGCCAGATGAGAGAGTAGGGTCTTCCTCAGGCTGATGTGACTCCATCCTGGTTCTCCTGAGGAGTTAGATACACCCATGTGTCTTTACAGTTCCAATTTACCTTGATAAATGTGTAGGGTAGCATCCTTTCTACCTTTAGGTATAACCTATTCTCCAACCTATGCCTTATGGCTGCTGCCACACAAGTGGCTTCTTCACTTGTGCAACACACCTGTGAAATGGAGTCTCTCAGGGCAAGGCACACTATGAAACCCTACTATGTAACCTAGACCTTAATTTCATATTCAAAGGGCAAACAACACAAAGTTTCTAGCAGTGTTCTTCTTTTGCCATCAGCAAACTAAAACGTTCATCTACCTTAACCTGATGCTCATCTGACTGACATCTGTAGGAAAGCAATGCCCTCAACAAGTGTCTTCAACATCGGAAGCCAGCAGAAGTATGAATATGGTTTGCTTCTATGAGTTAATATGTTTCAGTGTGATTTATTAATATTAACAATACATTGTCTCTACTTCTAAATGAGATAACTACATTTTTTAAAACTTGAATTACTTTCCTTGGTTTAATGAAGCAGATGGTAAGAACACTTTGTGTATCTAAAACTGAAGCAAAAAAAAAAAAAGAAAAGAAAGGAAGGAAGGAAGGAAAGAAGGAGGGAAGGAAGAAGAACCAAACAAGCAAACAGAAAATGAGACTTTCTCACAATCTCATAGTAACATTAATAAAACAAATAAATAAGCTAGTCCATTGTTTAACGATATCTTAAACTAGGAAAATTTCTTTTTAAATTTATCTATATTCTATGTAGAGGCTACATCAAGAGGAAGCACATTGTGGTGGTTGGAATGAAGGTGGCCCCCCTAGGCCCATGTGTCTAAATGTTTGGTTCCCATTTGCTGAAACTATTTGGGAATGACTGACTGCAAGGTGTGCCCTTGATGGAGGTGTGTCACTTTGGGGTTTCAAAAGCTCAATCCATTGCGACTTAGTGCTCTCTCTGCCTTGTTTTTATGGATCAGATATAATCTCTCAGCTACTGGTCCAGCACCATGACTGCCTGCTGCCATCCCTCCCACCATTCTGGCCATGGATTTTCTTCCTCTTGATCCCTGAACCCCCAGTTATATCCTTTCTTTTGTAAGTTGCCTTGGTAATGGTGTTTTGTCACAGCAATTGGAAAATACTAACACACACATTAAGATTGTAAATGTGTGTATCTTCTATGTAATGTCTACTTTTTTCAGAACTAAGTTGACATTACTGTCATTCTAACTCATAAGATAATAACCAGTTTCTAGTTCTTACATGTCAATCAAGAAGAAATGCTACCTAAAAATTTTCTTAAGAAATTATTTTTAAAAATATGTAAATGGTTAAACATGATCTTTTCAAAGTTACTCATGTGGGAAAACATAAAAACTGTACATTGGGTACTTAGATAAAGAGTTGTCTGTTACTTCCAAATAATAATGTGAGAAAACTGCCAGTGCAATTTTTATGCACTACTGTGAATTCAGGTCGCTGTGTTCACTGTGGATGGTTGTAAGTTCCTGAAGATAAGGAAGTGTGCTTATAATCTTCTTTTTTTCCACTGAGGAAAGTAATCCAAGTATTTTTTTAATGTAGTTATATGATTTAGATGCAGAATAAGCAAGTGTGTTTTTGATCATAATAACAAATTAGATTTAATGTATTATAGTTGATTAACTCATAGAAATAATCTATATTCATATATCTTCAGGCTTTGTATATCATTTCTTTTTACTGTAAAAACTAATTATATAACTCACCAACTGAACACAAATGGTTTTCTAAAATAATGTCTCTACAGTGCATTCTCTTTGGACTTGTTTCCAGTCTGAAGACAGATAAGGAACCCTAACAATGCCTATAAAAGCAGGCTTAAGGTTAGAAGGGGCTTCTAGGACTGAGAGATTGCATAAGCTTTCGTTACTGCTGTAACTGATTGCCAAAGACAAAAACAAAAATCATGTATTACATTCATTTTCCACTATTCCATAATAGGTTGCTGTGACTTCAAAGGGAGGGGAGAAAAAATTTTTTTAATTTCTCAAACCCAAATCGTCATTATGTAAGTCATAATGCCAAATAAGAAAGCAAAATCATACTTTTATATCTATGCTATATTATCTGTGGATTTTTTTAGTTTTAAAACCAGTGGTTTATTACTTTTTAAGGTTATTTTAGTCTTTAATATATTAATATAACATTGGGTCTTTTAGCCAATCTAAGACCTATTTTTGGCTATCAGTATTTTCAAAGGCATGAGAAGGGAAAATGTCAATGTGTTAACAAAGTGACAGGAGCAAGGGCAATGCTAATCAAAAGCAAGGTGTGGCATTTCAGTCCTCCCTCTCCAGTGGGTACCTGGGAAGAGAGGCGTGTGGGGCATGGTGAACACAGAAAGCCGGCCTTTGAACTAGAGCAGGTCTCTTGATGCTTGTCTTAGACACATCTGCTCTCTGGTTAACACCAGGTGTTAAAGAAAACACTGGAGTTTCCTGGACAGATAGTGGGGTGATGGGGGAGGCTAAGCCATGCTAAAATATTAAGACAGAAAGTTATTATTTCCAAACTCAGATTCAGCAAATGGCTCCTTAGTGATGTGTGCCTTGGGTTTAGTATCCCTTAGACTATCTGGGGAAGCACCTGAGCCTCCTTGGGTTAACCTCATCTAAAGGATTCACCATCTGCAGGCTGACATAGGCTGGCAATAAAGCCTTCATCATCTGGGCTTGTGGAGTCAATTCAGATAAAATCCAAAGCAATCCTCAATTTCCAATTACAGAATGTGCCTTTAAGAAAAGACAGAGTGAAAGAAAATAGGCAGAAAGCCTTCATGATGACTGGCACAGCATTATAAGAAATTATTTTATCATCATAGGGTATAACAGAATTAGATCTCACAGTTAGGGTTCCATGGCCAATGACGTAAGTACAGTCTTTAGGAAGATCTTCAATCTTGGCTGCCAACCAAGATTTCTGCTCTGGTTCATTAACATAGACCCTAAGCATAGTCAGACTTTACTCCTGAGTCCATTAAAGGTTCTGTCATTAAAGCAAACTCAAGATGGTGGCCAGGACAGCAGGTGAGGCAAATGTACAAGACTAACAGGGAAAAACATCTGTGTTATTATAATACCCACAAACATTTTTTTTCTTTTTAAAGTCAGTTTTAGTTAAGGGAAGGTTGTCATTATGATATTAAAACCATAGGAAAAATTATACATCTCAGATTCTTCTATGTAAATAAGTCTTTTCTTTAAAAAATATTTATTTTAGTTATGCATATGTACATCCAAATGACTGTGTTTGTAAAAAGAGGCTAAAAGAGCCTGTAAGGTTCACTGGGCCTGGAGTTACAGAAGGCTGTGCACTACCTAACATGGATCCTGCGAACCAGACTTGGATCCTCACAAGAGCAGTGTATGCTTGTATCCACTGTACCATGTAGCCAGTGCCTCACTGAAAAACTATACCTAATTAAAGTTGAAAAATAATGATCAAATACTCTAATCTGTAAACAACATTTGTCTAATAAAAGTCTGCATTCCTATTTGGAATCACTTTTCTGGAGGAATATTTATTTGTTTATATATCTTTTTATTTCTCCTTAAAAGCTAATGATGTCTTTTTATACCACATAAAAGCTCTACCTCAAGACAAATGTTGGTGCAATAATTAGTGTGACAAAGTAATCTTGAATCAGATGTTAACTGACAGACTTTTGGTTTCATGTTTGGGTTTTCTTTTTCCCTCCTGAAAATACATATTTTTCTATTTGGGGAATGTTGTAGTTGAAAGTTACAATTTTTTATCCTAAGGGGAAAAAAAAGATTCTTATTGTAGAAATTTTAAGTCCCACAATCCACTATTAATATTTAGGGATTTTTCAAAGCTACTTACATGATTCTGTTTGTTTTTGCCACTAAAGAAATGCTTTTATTAGGGGTGAGGAATCACATCGATGCAGCAGGCACCCAGAAAGAAAGAACCTCTGCAAAGCAGAGGCGAGACTCAGGAAGCTGAAGCCCTCTTCATTTGCATAATTTTATATGCAAACAAATTGATCCTATTTTATACTATTCTGCATAATATTATGACAATAACTATATTCTTGTCACAAACATTTGGCTCTAAAAATTGTCATGTACATACACTGTAATTTCCAGAGCATAGTAATAGTTTAATCATATTTATATATGAATTTCTTCTGGAAACAATATTGAGATATAATTCACATAAGACATAATTCCTTAAAACTTATAGAACCCAACAGTTTTGATATATTCAGGTCATCTGCAACCATCTCCATATTGTCATCACATCAAAAGTAACCCCAAGTCTATCTGCCACTCATCCCGTCTCCACCCGTCAGCAGCTGCTCACCTAGTCAGCGTATCTCTTTACATTTCTCCGTGCTGGGCTTTCACACAGATGCTAGTCTTTTGTGACTAACTTCTTTCACTTAGAATAGTTTAAAAAAACTTTCATGTTTATCTTATGCTTTCATGTCTTGTGTGATTGATCCCTCTTATGTGTCTCTTCATCTATTAGTGAGCATTTGGGCTATTTCCATCATTTGACTATTATGAATAATGCTGATGTAAAGGTCGATGCACAAGTGTCTGTGTGCATATGTACCTTCTCATTCTCTTGACTGTGTAATGTGAGTGGGGTTGCAGGAGGATTTGATAGCACTATATTCAGTCATTTGGGGAAAAACTAAGAAATTCTGAACCATTTATCAGAGTATAAGAGAATACACATTTATCTTCTGAAGCTGAAACCCATAACTTTTGCTTTATAAATTTGTGACATAATTGAATAAACTTCACATTCTATATCTGAAAGTTTCATTGATTTTTAAGAATTTTTATCATTAAAGATATTTAGAGTGAAGTAGTAAATATAACTAAGTCCTAAAGATACATATATCTTCTAAAGTTGGGCTGGAGTTGAAAACTGAAAGCAGTATGGTCATGGTAAAAATTTTTCCATAATACCTAATGGCAACCTTATATAATTTATATTGACAATGGAGGAACCATTATCTCCAATGCCTGATAGTATGCAGTCAGCATTATTTCTTAAAGCCACCCTAAGGTATAGAAAGTGTGATGTGGTATGTGCATTGCTCTCTCATATCCCACCCTGATTAAGAGAAGTATAATCATGTGATTTTTTTTGCTTTGTAAATAAATATATATGTATATATGTACATATATATTTCTATTTAGCATACATATTTCTATATAGACTAAGGTATAGAAAGTGTGATGTGGTATGTGCATTGCTCTCTCATATCCCACCCTGATTAAGAGAAAGTATAATCATGTGATTTTTTTCTCTTTGTAAATAAATATATATGTATATATGTACATATATATTTCTATTTAGCATACATATTTCTATACAGCTAGAGACAAAAAGATCCCAGTGTTATCATAATACTCAGAGAGCCACTGTGTTTTCTTGCTCTCATGATGGCTGGACTATAGTTAGCCTATACATGACAAATTGGGTCATATACTTCTAAAACACAAAGATTTTAGGTGCCATGGAAACTACTACGTTTCTATTCTCAACTTCATATATATAATCTCAGTTGCTTGTTACCAAGCTACCTTTAAAGCTATTCAGGAAGACATTACTCATTTAAGGTCTTTTTTCTCTTTTATGATATCTAAAAATAATGTTTTTATTGGCTGATATAAAAGATATTTTATGCTTGGTTGATTTTAAATATTCTTTCTGGACTAAAACTTTGACTGATGATAAATCTAAGTCTCTGATTTCACTTTTATCATCAAGGTTGAAAACTTGCTCCAAATAGATCAAAGAAAATTTCAATATTTATTAGTAGTTGCTGTATGAAAGTGTCTTTGTTTTCCCAAAGTCTGAACTTGAGTTAAAGTTGTTCTGTCTCCCCAAGTCATCAGCTCACTCTTCCTCTAGATGGGTTTGTCACCTGTCTTTAGATGTTTCATTTGTCTGTAGGTTTCTAGAATGCTGTCCTGGTCAAGTGTATCAAAGTGGGAGCCATCCGGGACTTTGTTCATTTTCTAAAAAGGCATAAGCATAACCTTGTCCTGATACAAACATCACATCTTTTCCATTTGACTAGGTTTTAGATCTTTACACTTACCGTGTGATAGTGTACAGGCAATTCCACTGGCCTGCTCTCAGAGACCTAGAAACTGATTACATCATCACTTGCTCCTGCCCCCAGGTGCACCAGACATGTGCTGCTAATAAAAGTACCGCTAGTCAACCCAGCGCTCTCTCTCTCTCTCTCTCTCTCTGTCTCTCTCTCTGTCTCTCTCTCTCTGTCTCTCTCTCGCCCTTGCCCTCGCTCTCACTCTCTCTCTTCCTCCTCTTTGCCCCCTTTCTCTGCCCTCATGGCTCTCGCTCTGCTCACCATTTGTCACTCTACAGAGTTAGGGTAACAAAATATAAGCATATTTGGAGATATACATGGGTGTGGCCCCTTACCCCTTTTTTATTTTTCAAAAAATTGCCAGTGAAGTATCTGGTGGTGTTTTATAGTAGCTTTACCCTATGTATAGTAAGGGATTTTAGTAACATAATTAATATTAAAATTTCCTGAAATAGGATTATGTCTTTACTGTAAAAATCAACACCTTTAATGGAGGATAGGCTTTTGCAAGTCCCCATTTATTATCTCTCTTGCCAATGTCTGATCATTTATCAGAACAAAGGGAAGTATAAAAATTAAAAAAATAAACACAATCCATTTAATTAATAATGGTCATTAACTTTAATTTTTTTAAATCTGAGGCAGGCTTCATTAATTTAAGATTTGGAATTTTTAAAGTATAGGACAATTTTAATTTTGAGATCAAGAAGACTCTCCTGCTAGATAACAGGATAGTCAGAAGTACTCGAGAACTAATCATAAAAAATCTGAAGGAGAAAACATTGAGTTTTTCATGTAAGTGTGAGAATTTATATTTAGCTGAGGGTCTTTCTAAGTGGAAGAAAAGTATTAACAGTCAGTCAGAGCATAACAGATTCATGAAAGAAAACCTTAATGGGAGGCTCTAAGTCATCACCTTTAGCTCGTGGGCTGCAACTTCTCTAGGGGTCAAATGGCCCTTTCACAGGGTCACATATCAGAATCATTAAGATTAATAACAGAGACAAAATTACAGTATAAAGTAGCAACAAAATAATTTTATGGTTGAGGGGGGTCACTGCAACACGAAGAACTGTATTAAAGGTTTGCAGCATTAGGAAGGTTGAGAACCACAGGTCTAAGTTTCATTACATTTAATAGACTTATGTAACAGACTCTCAGGCTGTATCAAAAACAATTTTAGTTAAAATTTTTTCAAATAATTCAATCTTTATTATATTCTTTGGCTTAACTCTTTTTGGCCTCCAAGGGAATTTGAGAAATATGCAGTTACATTTGCACTTCTTACACAGCATATTCCCCTAAAGAAATATTAAAGAAAAACTTTAATTTCACCTTTACTCCTAATTTTTTTAAATCCATCTGAAGCATGTTTACATTGTTACCTTAAATGTCTATGTTGTATAAAATATAAATTCTAAAAATGAATTTTTAGTAATAAAAGGCAAGATAATGTTTTTATTTTGCTAGATGTGTAATTTGGGTAGATGTGTACATTGACTGAGCAACAATCTGTTAGGTATACCTAACTTAAACACACTTTATTTTTGGATACTTCCCTTACGCTGATCTTTGACAGCATTGTAGAAAGCCACAGCTTGGCCTTGCAAAGCACCTGATCATGTTCAATGTAACTGACCATTAACTTGAAGGTCTTCATTAGCTGTAACTAAGCTTTTATAAGATTAAGATTTTATACTTTTATCCCTGTTAAGTTTGAGCCATAAAATTTTAATTGAAGATCCCTTAGCATCAACATAAAATTTGAGCACAGGGTCCCCAATGAAGGAGCTATAGAAAGGACCCAAGGACCTGAAGGGGTTTGCAGCCCCATAGGAGGAACAACAATACGAACTAACCAGTACCCCCAGAGCTCCCTGGGTCTAAACCACCAACCAAAGAAAACACATGGCGGGACTCATGGCTCCAGCTGTATATGTAGCAGAGGATGGCCTAGTTGGTCATCAATGGGAGGAGAGACCCTTGGTTCTGTGAAGGTTCTATACCCCAGTGTAGGGGAATGCCAGAGCCAGGAAATGGCAGTGGGTGGGTTGGGATTTTCGGAGGGGAAACTAGGAAAGGGGATAACATTTGAAGTGTAAATAAAGAAAATAATAATAATTTTAAAAGGTACATATAAAAAAGTTTTAAACCATAAATATGGTAGGACCTTTAGCATTTTCAAAGACACTATTACCTAATAGACAATTATGTGGTGTCAAGCAGTCTTTATTCCTATATTTGGTTATTTTGAATCTGATAATAGTGAGCAACTGAATCATGATCAACATGGCACTGTAGCAACACCTTTTTAAGTTATCCAAAGTGATGGGGAAAACATACTTTCCCCAGAAGAGCGGCTGTCTTAAAATTCATTCTCAGAATCAGCTTGGTGAAAATTTGTACTAGAGTCATATAACCCATCCCTAAATATAGTTTACTTAACAATTATCTAATCTTAAGCAACAGATAGTCAAGCATCACTTAAAAATGGAATTGTGTTCTGATAAAGGTGTCATTAGGACATTTCATCACTGTGAGAGCATAACAGAGTACTCACAGCCTTGATGATACAGAGCAGTCACCCCAGCCATCTGCTTGACAAAACCAGAAGGCCTGATAAACATGTATGAGGGTACTGCCAGGAGAACATAGCATGTGTGTGTGTGTGTGTGTGTGTGTGTGTGTGTGTGTGCGCGCGCGCATTTTCGCATGTATGTATGTTTATAAGTAGTAGTAAACTATAAAATATATACTTATATATTATGTGTGTATATAGGACTAGACTATAAAATGCATGTATTATATATATTTATATATGTTTATATTTCTACATACTGTGTGTGTGTGTGTGTGTGTGTAAAAGAAGTAAACTATAAAATAAGTTAAAAATGCGGTATGGTAGGGAAAGGGTCAGTAATGCTCATTTTTTTATCACTTTCCATCTTTTCTACTGAATATGTTTGTGTGCTACATACTTTGTTTGACTGACAGCATGGTGGGTTTATGTGCAACCAACATGACCACTAATACATGAATAACGTGTTATGCTATGAAATTTCCTTCCTTGGCTGTGGGCCACCATGTGTGTAGCATGTTTACTGAAACATTTTGTTCTGATTCCTGCTTGTAAAATAGGCACAGAGCTCTTCTGAATCATACCATGCTCATTATAAGCTCAGAAGTGGCGCTTAGATGGCAGTGTAAGGACTTCTGCTGTCATGAGGCATAATAAAGCTATTTTGGGAGGAAAGTTGTTGGCATTTAATAGTATTTGAACATCGGTCTCATTTTCCTTGCGGTACAAAAAGAGTGGAAAGTGTGAATCTTTATTTTTCTGTCTTAAATTACTAACTCATGCAGAAGTAGTTCAGCCTGTGCCAGAGAGGTTTCATTGGGAACAAAATTGCTACTCCATTTGTTCTATGTGAATGAAATGTAGGAATTTAGCTTTTAAGCTGAAAAGATCTGTTGAAAATTGTGTCAAGAGCTTAAGTTCAGCTTCTTCTTTCTGTTAGCCTGAGTAACTTCAATGCTACCTCCATTCATTCCTTCAGCAAATACTCCTTGAGTAACTACTGTGTGTACATGCTGTACCACCTATGAAAGATGGAGCTTTGAATAAGACAGACACACATGTTGCAATGTCATGTGGCCTATGAGCCAGTTTCCACACTAAAGTGCCCTGTGTGTAAGCACACTAGGGAGAGTGTCTCTTCTGGTGAGGAAGGAGTCAGCACAGGTAGTGCTCAGGGAAGTGGTATGTCTCAGCCATATACCTCTCTGTGTAACGCTGAACGCCAGATCACCGAGCACAGAGACCACTGAGGGGCATCTGCTCACTAAGCTAGCTCCCCTGTGATCTTGGGGGGAGAATTTGTTTCTATACCTACATGCCCAGAAACAAACAAATCCACCCAAATATTTTAATTAATCTACCTAAGGTCCTAACAGCTTCTTTGCTGAAAGCGGGGGTGGGGGGCTGCTCTTGCATCCTTCCCAGCAAAGCATCCGTCTCTGTATTCTAACATTCCCGCCAAACAGCACACCAACACCAGTGGGAATGGGGGCAAGCAAGGGCATAACTCTCTGTAATAACTTTTGTTTCTGTAGTACTAGTACCACTAATATTATATTAGTACTTCAGTCTGCATTTAGGTTAAATTAATTAGTCCTTACCCTTGCTTATTTTTTTTTGTTATTGTTGTTGGAGCTTATGCTTTTATCTTGTGGTTTTCAAACATTTCAAAACTGTTTTTATCTGACTTAAAATATTGCAAGAATATTCACCCTAACATCCATCACTCTTGTACAAGCAGTTCGGAATTAAACTGAACAGTGCAGTGTCGTGTATGAACAGTGACACGGGAGACCCATATGATAGTCCGGTCTTGACGGGCGTGTCCGTGACGATGCTGCTGGACCTTGGAATTTAAACTTAGTTGGAAGAAGGGACAATCAAGGACTGGATGTGGTCAGAAACTCAGCTGAGTTAGACCTCCTGCTGCACCCTCGGTCATACATAGCCTGAAAGGAGCGTTCAAAGAAGGATGTGTGTGATAAACTAGGCTTCAGCATAGGAAAAGTAAGTGGAGAGTCGGAACTAGAGAAAATGTCTGGATTCTGAGCTCAAACACAAGTTCTATTATGTTTCTGAAGGCTGGAAGAAGACAGTACCTTTGAGTTTCAGGACAAGGTGGGGTTTGCCTCCAGTAACAATAGACAGAAGGCTTTGTGAAGATGACTCCCACACTGACGAGTGGATCCAGAGCCATGTGATGGGTGCATGGAAAACAAGATCTAGTAGCAACTGTGCATGTCTGAAAGCAGCAGGGGCAGGAGATAGGAGGGGGCACTAACAGGGCGGGGAACCTAAACGCCAAGTGTGGTACATTAGACTTTCTGCTGCCAACCCAGAGAGAGTTTGTTGTTTCCCTAAGGAAGATGTGTGATTTTATAATAGTTTAGAAATGTTTTTAAATTATGAAAGTAGGGGGTATATATGTATATGAATATTGATACCCATGACTGCCAGAGGCCTCGATCTCCAAAGATGTGGAGTTACAAGGAGTTGTGACCTATCAGTCATAGATGCTGGGAACTGAACCAGGGCCCTTTGCAAAGGCAGTATGTGCTCTTAACTGCTGAGCTATTCTCTCAGGCCTTAATATGTGATTTTTAAACAAGAAAATCTAGCCTAGGACAATCTGACAAAAAAAAATGTGTAAAGTAGAAGAGACTCAAGGCAAAATCGCAGGAAGGGCCCTGTGAAGGAGCTAAAATGAGATGATAAAGATGGAGCCTGGACGCAGGGTCCATAGATAGATAAAGAGAATGCCTACCACGGGTGCTTCAAGAGCTGCCTTAGTGCTGCAGTAGTCACTGTATCTTCAGATTATGCCGGTGCATATTTGCCTCTCTGTGCTAGCATATTTTATTTAATACTATGTCCTCTAGATTCACCAAATTATTGAAAATTATAAGAATTTTTCTCTTCACATGGTAAAAAGTATTTTTAAATGTTATATGTTAGATAATATTGCCTCACAAATAATATATTGCATAGTGTATTGCATAGTGTATTGTATATTATATTATAGAAAATATAGTCTCACATTTTTCTCTTAGCATACATTTATTGTACAAAATGAATTTTAGTGTAGAGACTTTCATACATGGTGTTTCGTGCTCTGATCGTATTCTCCTGCAGTTATTCTCTCTTGTCCCCCTTACCTACTTCAACTGGTGACTCTCCTTTTCCCAAAATGAACATTTCTACTTTTATGGCTTTTACTTGTAGAAATCTAGATTCTACATGTGATGGGGAAAAATAACTGATGTTGTCTTTTGGTTTCCTTTGTATAACTCTGAGTTTTGAGGGAACACTTTAAAACTTGGTTATTAAATATTATGGGTTGAGTTCATTTCTCCCAAATACAAATACATGTTGAAGTTCTGACACCCACAACTTCAAAACATGACCTTGTTTGAAAATAAGGTTGTTGCACAGATAATTCTATGCAGCCCTGTGGAAATCAGGTAATGGCCAACCCATTGTGACTGGAGTGCTTATAGGAGCTAGGCCAGATGAGGGCAGGGCCTCAGTGATGCAGCCCCCAAACAAGAAGCAAATGTCTGCCAAATCACAGGAAGTGAGTTGAAGTGCAGTCTCACATCTAAGGCCCACTCTCACAGTGTGGGAACATTCGCTGCTGCATGCATTGTGAGTTCTGAGTATTACAACCATGAACGGAGTTTATGATGTCACAGTGGCGTGTTGCTTTTCTTTGCACGTATTCCCAGAAGTGAGATCTCTGGGTCATGTGATAGTGTAGTTTAGCCTTTTGAAGACCCTCCATCCATGTTTGGGTAACTTACACACCCATCAGCCATGAATGAATCTCTTTTCTTTTCCATCCTCTCATGGCTTTCTTTCACTGGGGATGGAAGCCATGTTGGCAGACATGAGACGGCATTTCACTGCAGATTTAAACTGTGCTTGCCTAATTATTGCCTTAAATATCAATTTTTGATATTAAAGATAATTTTAAAACTATGCAAATACTTACTGAACTGAAGTCTTAATATTAGCAAAAGAATTGATTTAAGAAGATACTTTAATGTATTTTCTTGTTTTATATTGCCATTTATATATGTGTATGCTCAGAAATATACACTTAGATTCATGGAAACTTTTAATTATTATCTATAATCAATACTTTCTACTTTAGTAAAAACTACTAGGGTTTTTATGTTTTTCTAGAGCTACCACAAAATTCTCTAAATAAAACTTAGCTGACTTCAACCTAATAAATATTCTGAGTGTTATCGAGGATACCATAATATCAAAGGTGCAGCTCGGGCACATGAGTCATTTCTCACTACAAGTTTCAATGGCATTAGCTAAGACATTCTAGAAATGCATGATCTTGAGTTTCTTTTATATTTAATTAAGGAGCTATAAATTGGCACAGTTTATTCTCAATAGATCCTGTTCTTTAAAAATATTTCCAGGCTTCTCTCCTGCATGCCTCAGATGATGAAAGTGGGAGGCATATGTTCACTTTTGATTTGTTTCCTGAGAACATGGGGTATAAAAGACTGGCTCAGAAAATCCATTTACGTTGGTGTATTAAACAAGGTATAAGTGAATAAGCTGGGGCTTTTTAAATGTCAAAAACTAAAATTTCTAAGTACAGGTTCAAAATACTAATGAAAAAAATATCAATTCCAAAAACCAGTTTCAACAGGAATTATAGTCAGATGGCTCATTCAGAACTATTACAGAGGCTGGTATTTGATTTTAAATTACTTTCTCTGGGAGAATAAGATAAGAATATACCTGCTGGTGACATGTAGCTCCTTTATCAGCATGTATTGAGTTACAAAGTGTCCCTGAAAGCAAATCAGTGACCTGGACCCAGGGTCACTGTGATGGGCTTGGGAACAGGAACAATGTCATCAGTGAAATACATTTTGGCCAATAAGAAACATGGCTCATCTATGTCATATATGTACCCTGTATATACATATATGTACATTAATAAAGACAAGTGTATTTTTAAATGAACTACAAATTGACTTTGCTGAAATCTAATCACAACACTGTGGTACTGACACAAGCACAGACAGGCATCCCAAGGGACATACTCAGGAGCCCAGAGTATAGAGAGAGTATAACCCTTGCACATGTGGCCACCACTGGGTGGAGGGGATGCAGTCTCTCTCCATGCAGTGGAGCTGGGGAGACTGGACACCCACTGCAAATAAATCGCCATACAGCAAGTCTTGTAGTTATGCCAGTTATGGGGCTACTGAGCAAACTCCATTGCTTTGTGACACTGTGTGTTTCTGGGGAGGTGACCACCCTTATGTAAATGTCACACTTCATTTCTACACACCTGCATAGCACTCACACAGAACCCTTTTGATTTCTATCATGTTGCTCCTCCCTCCCTCCCTCTGTCCCTCCCCAATCTCTGCAGGTGACTCTCAGCCACACTCATGACTAAAAATTGCTTGTTAATATTATAGTGTACTTTTGGTGATTTTATTTTTATTTTGGTTCTCGGAAATACTACTTTAATAATAATTTAATACTTAAATAAATTGATGTCTTAAAGCAGCTAGAAAAACTGTTAGTTATGGCAGTAAAACCTTACTGGTCTTTAAAAATTTTATGAACAGAAAATAAAAACTGATTTGCCATCGCAATGCAAAGTTTAGGAACCATTGTGTTCCATTTGGGGTCTGTAAAAGTCAGTCTATGAAGAGTCACAGAACTACTGAATTTGTAACTAAGTTTTAGACAGGGTCTAGCTGTGTAGCTCAGGCCAGTGTTAAACCCAGGCCTCTCTGCTCCATCTTCTAAAGTGCATGCCACTGCATCCTGCTTAAGCTGTGAGCTTATTCTTTGGAAGTTACATTATATTGAAATTTTGTTAAGAGATGTTGGTGTTTGCCTGTTCTAAATTCTAGTTAATATAAATCCTTATTTCTAAGAAACATAGAACAAAGTACCAAACTCTAACCAAGAGGTTTATTTTAAGGAATATTTTGGCCACATTACATGAAAAAATAGGTTCTTTGCTTTTCTGTAGATGTCTATCGAGTTAGTTAACTCTACAGCTATGACAAAACACCTGAGATAAGCAACGTCAAAGGAAGAAGGACTTCTTGTAGCGAAGTTTCAGAATTTACTCCATGGTGGGCGGGTGCCGTTACTTTAGACCTGAAAAGCATGATATCATACTACATAGGAAGCAAGTGAAGAGCGAGGGAGACAGACTTTTCCAGATGAGTCTCATTTGCACAGATCCCATCATGCCACAATAGTCCATTCAGGGGTGAAGCTGCCAGTATTCAAGCCATTGATGGAGTCATAGCCTTTCATAATCCAACTATCTCTGTACACTGAATCTTTCAGGGCACATTTCAGACTCAAACTATAACATCCATCATGAAACCTAGTGCCACGATCAGTTGAGGAAAGAACAAACTATTAAGTTATCCAATAAAACAAAAATCTTAAAGATACTTGTATGTTTACTGAGTATTCATGATATACCACACATAGTGATTAATTCACTCTTGGGTAGTTCTCACAGTGCCCATACAGTTAGTATCTTTGTTCTCTACCATTTACACAAGAGAAAGCCAAGGTGTAGAAAGTAAGGAGTGTGCAGTGTGTCTTACAGCCAGGACTGTGGGACAAGAGTGTGTAGTTAGAACAGGGTTTCTAGGGCTGACCCTCTAGCACTGTTCCAGACAGTCCCCTGAATAACAGAAGTAAACTTCTTCCAGAATGTCTGAAGACTGAAGAATTAGCCAACGTAGCTCCTAGACACTTCATGAGAAGGAAGAGTTGAGACTGTTTTGGTGTTTTGTGGAAGTAAGAGGTTTTACCATAAGCCACTGAATTGGAAAGAAGCCCAGAGATATTTATATGCATGATAGAAAGAAACCGTACAAGCATTTTTGTGAAAAGAAGACATTGAATGACTTGTGTAAGTCTACCAATCTGTGTTGTTAACAATGGGTAGGATAAAAAGCAGGCTTTCTTTTAAAGCATAAGACTTAAAATGTCTACTAAGGGCTTCAGAGTACTGATGAAGACCTATATTGCTTATTCTCTAGTTTGAAGTAAGTTCTGTACCACCTGACCATTTCCTTTGGGTCCAGCCAGGCTTTTCCTCACAGATAGCCAACAGCTTTGTCAGTCTGCAGAGCTAAGGACTGGCTCCATTATTGAAGGGAATAGATAGCCAACAGCTTTGTCAATCTGCAGAGCTAAGGACTGGCTCCATTATTGAAGGGAATAGATAGCCAACAGCTTTGTATATCTGTAGAGCTAAGGACTGGCTTCATTGTTGAAGGGAATAGATAGCCAACAGCTTTGTCTATCTGCAGAACTAGAGACTGGCTTCATTGTTGAAGGGAATAGATAGCCAACAGCTTTGTATATCTGTAGAGCTAAGGACTGGCTCCATTATTGAAGGGAATAGATAGCCAACAGCTTTGTCAATCTGCAGAGCTAAGGACTGGCCCCATTATTGAAGGGAACATAAAAGGAAAAATTAAAACTGATGAATTTTCTTTACACCTAGTCTAACAGATTTCCAGCAGCTCTACTGATAGAATTAGACAATGGTTTTGATTCCCATGTCACGGTTCCCATGATCTGTGCTGAGTTCCACTCATTTCTGTCCCAGAGAGCATGAAATATCAGCAGTGAACATGTCCCACACACCTTGCATCATTAGGCGCTTCAGGAGGCAGTTGTAAGCTTTAGAGTGACAGGTGTTAAATAAGCACTCAGCTGTGCGCTCTACTGATGTTCTCCTAGCTGGATGGAGAACATGCCTAAGTCTCGGGAAATGTGGTTCATAGGAATAATTCTTTAAACTGCGTTGTGAATAATTAGAAGAAATGGACTGTTTAAAATTGAAGAGCACCTTATATAGGGGATATTATATGATTAACAAAAAATGCTTAGTGATCTACTGGAGTAGCCGGTGCCATAGGGAAGTCCTGTGATGCAATAAACAAGGAAAACCTGGCATTTGAAAACAAAGAAGGACGTGTATTTGAGATAAAGCTGAGCCCTGGGGAGGGGTGAGGATAAGATTTATAAAAGAATACTATGGAATAGTCTATCTTCCTTCATACAAACAGATCTTATAGAAAGAAAACCTGAAGGAGGAAGGCCATTTGTTAAACAAACTTTTCCATAGACTCTGAACTTGACAAAGAAAACTAAGTAAAACTAACTAAGAGACTCTAAAAAGAAAAGCCAATGTGATTTTCAGCTTTAACACTGTCAAGATGACATGCTTTCTTTAAAAGAAGCCGGAATATCCTTACTAAATGTGAGAAACTTCTAAATATCTGAATATGTGCAGGAATTTTTTTTTTTAGACAATTGGTTTAACTACCTCCAGGACTCGTTTGAGCAACAGTGGGGAGTTGATGAAGAAGAACAGACAACATAGTAGAAATGTCAGAAAGGGGAGAGCATATTTTCTTCAAAGACAGTCAAAATATAGTAGAATTCGTTCCTTCCAGTTCTGTGACTTGCGTTCGCACTTTTACCTTACCACCTAGCACGCAGGGATGCTTCTGTTATGCTTCTCTTTCTGCTAGCTGTGATCTAAGAACAGAATAAAGTCGCTCGTAGATCTCATGCCCAGGATCCTTTACAGTGCCTCACACATTGTTGGTACGAAATAACTGGGGGAAGCAGATGGTGACAGAAGGAGGGAAGGCAGTTAGCTCAGGGGACAGGAAATCTATCCTCGAAACTTGTCGCCAACATCATCATCTTGTGGAGACCACGCTGGCTGTCACCTCCTCCTTTTTATGTGCTGTGCTCTCTCACTGTCCCATTGTAGAAGGGACTCGTTTGTTTTGCTGTGATTCTCCTGGCTAGATTGTGAGCTCTGTGGGACTATGGATCTTTGCTTTATATGCTAATCCATTTGAGGTACAGGAGAAATAGTGAGTGCCTAAGTATAACTAAAATATCCAAAAGAGGTTTCGATGCTGTTATTAGTGTATATTCACGGTAGCAAGTTTAATAATGACATTTTTGTTCTAGTATACCATATACTCAGACTACATTCACTTTCCATTAGTCTCTCTTGTCCCTCACTCCCTCTCATTCTCTCCCCAGGGTCCCTTTTATGTTTATCTGAAAAAAAAAAAAACTTTATGGAGGAAGCATCAAACACCTTCCATGTGTATCTAAAAGGCACAGACTAAGGATGTGTTAAAGTATGTTTATATTTGTTTTGACTCAATAATTAAATGGAACAGGAATTTAAAACTACACTTCTGACACAGATAATCAATGTGGAATTGGCTATATACAAGAATTTTCTAAAGGCAGAGCAGGGGCATCTGATTACTGTACAAAGAATGAGGAGAAATAAAGGGACATGTGATGAAAGATGTAAGAAAATAATGAAGGGACGCAGTTTAGAGCTAAAAGCAAAATACCTGAAAGATTAAAGTTCACATGACCTGACCTGCAGACATTTTGTATAAGTAGAGCCACTGTGGTTGTTTGAATAAGCTTGGCCCATGGAAAGCCGAATTATTAGGAGGTGTGTCCTTGTTAGAGGAAGTGTGTCACTGTGTAGGCGGGCTTTGAGAGCTCCCAGTGCTCATGCTTAGCCCAACGTAGAAGACTGAGTCTCTTCCTGGCTGCCTTCCGATCAAGAAGTAGAACTCTTGGCTCCTTCAGTACCATGTCTGCCTGAACCTTGCCATGCTTCCAGTCATGATGATAATGGACTGGACCTCTGAGACTGTAAACTAGACCTAATTAAATGTAGTCCCTTATAAAAGTTGCCTTGGTCATGGTGACCCTTTGCAGCTAGGAAACCCTAACTATGACAGCTATGAAAAATAAGGGCCCACACTCTTTGTTTTGTAAACAGAGGAAAAGGCATGAGGTTGGCATGGTGGGGATGTGGGGGGGGGTGTATAATTTGAATCCATTGTATGAAAATTTTTTCAATAAAAAGTTCTCACCAAAAAAAAAAAAAAAGACAGCAATATTCTGTATTTTAAATAATTCATTAAGAAGAAACTAAGTTTGGAAAGTAAGCTGTGGGAAGGCAGTAGCCATGTTTTAAGTCTTCCACGGTTTCCTATGGATGCAGACTTCTGCATGTATCAGAAGCATAGCTAGGACTCATCTGCGAGGTTATGGTAAGAATGTGTAGACACTATATTAGCACTGTCTCTTAATGCATTCACTGAGTAATTCTTCATCACTGAACTCATCCAAGAACAGGACAGAAATACTTGCCTGCATAGAGTGCTCTTCACCTCACTGGTGCCCTGGAATCTCACTGAGCTGTGTATTTTAAGAGTGTTCTAAAGGAAAGTTAAGGTGGATTCTTTTATACTGAAAAGGGTATTTATACAAATGATCTTTTCCTTTCCCTGGATTCTGTTTTCCTGAATGCCACTGTAATAGCTTTGAGAATGTCATGAAGCTACACAGAATTCAGAGTGTTTCTCCTTGCTGGTGGCTCTTTGGGTCCATTCAATTTTCTGTGACAACCTGACATTATCATAGCTCCCTCTCTCCCAGGTGCACAGGGCAAACTTCAGCTACTTTTCCTACCCTAAGTTCATTCACTGAAACTGACCTTTCTCAGGCAGTTATTACATGCAACAGCCTGAAGGAAGTTTCCCTGACATCTTAGGGAAGTTGTGGGATAGTCCTGCAGAGATGCTAGGAAAAGTTCCATCTCTGGCAGAGAAAATCTCTGTACCCAGAGGACATTAAGTTGGAGGTTACTTCTATTAAAATAAGACTTGCCGGGCATGGTGGCGCACGCCTTTAATCCCAGCACTCAGGAGGCAGAGGCAGGCAGATTTCTGGCCAGCCTGGTCTACAGAGTGAGTTGCAGGACAGCCAGGGCTACACAGAGAAACCCTGTCTCAAAAAACAAAACAAAACAAAACAAAACAAAAACAAAAACAAAAGACTTTTGTGATGGGCGTAAGGCCCACAAGATCTTTCCTCAAGGTTTGATGCTTTGACCCATAATATAAGAAGAGGAATTTTAAACAGCACAAAATTATAAACACCTTGCAAGAGTCTCATTGTGTTTTATTAGCTGGGTGAGACTCTGCACCTTTCATGTTTCAGTCACTGGTTAAGAATAAGTGCCCAGTAGTGAGTAAGCAGAGACTGCCTTTACTCCAGTTATGGTTATTGTCAGCAGGGGTAGGGAAGGAACAACAAAAAATACTCCTGCCTTTACAATTGGGAATGATACTGTGAAGAACAGTTACATAATACTACAGAGGCACTACACACCCCCTACTGTAAAGGATACTTCAAGGAAAACTGAATCCCAAGGAAGGAGAGGTCAAGAGAAGACATAATAAGGCAGAAAGGAATCCATCCTAAAGAATGGCCCTAAGTGGCTTCCTTCTGCTGGACAATGGCAAGTGTGGCTGTGGTGACATGCCTGCATTGTACTGTAAATGTGGTGACATGCCTGCATTGTACTGTAAATGTGGTGACATGCCTGCATTGTACTGTAAATGTGGTGACATGCCTGCATTGTACTGTAAATGCACAGAAGACTTTCAGACATTTTTAGGTGGCTGCTAGAGTGACCAAATACACATCTTCTTTCTCAGAGATGCTCTTGGCTCCCCCCTGAAGAAAGTCTTTAGGCATGAGTGGACAAGCTTTGGAATGGGATTTAGAGAAGTGGGCCATGCTAACCAAGTGTTTGATAAGGATCGGATGGGAAGGCATTCGGTAAAGAGCAGGTCTAAGAATGGGAGTCCTGATTTTTTTTCATCTTAGCAATATTGGCTACTTATGTCATTTATTAAGTCTGTAAAGATAAGAAGAAAAAAAAACCACAGATTTCTTTGGGAAAGAAACCAAAAGAGTAGGTTGGCAATGTTAAGTGGAGTGCTCCAGAAACTCAGATTAGAGGTCAAGCTACTAAGTGCAGTTGCATGAATATACTTGAGTTTTCAACCTGAAACTAGAAAGAGGCCATCCTGAAGTGAGAGTGGGGAGTGTGAGGAGGGGGCGGGGGGGGGGGGGGGGGACGACCCAGCACCAATTGCACTGGTTGCTAGGATGCACTGTAGACACTGAAAGTGTGACTTTGATAGAAGAGGTGCAATCCACTGGCAGGGGAGAAGATAAGAGATCAGAGGCCACTGAAAGGATGGGGTCTTTAGACCACAGCAAGGTAATGTCTTTGAAATCTAGTGCTTGGCTCTATAGAAGGCTGTTTTGCAGGCTAGTGAGACCCGGACCTGAAACTCTTTCAGAGGTAACAGCAAGGTGGTCATTTTGGGTCTCATAAAGAACAGTTTTATTTTTAACTTCTTACATTCCCTTGGTTTTTTTCTTTTCTGAGTCATTTTGCACCTGTATAATTTGTGCTTTTTGTGAAAACCAAAGTAATTTACTTTCAGATTTTCCCCTTTAGTTCTCTTTTCCAGTTGAATACTATGCTTTTTCAAATTGTGTATTAGAATGTCCTCCAATCTGTAGAATTAGGCTCTTGATATTAGAAATATAGCAATTATCACCACCAAAGCAAGAGTACCTCTCCTCCCCTCCCCTCTCCTCTCCTCTCCTCCCCTCCCCTCCCTCTCCTCTTCCTCCTCCTCCTCCTTCTTTTTCTTCCAATCTCTCTCTCTCTCTCTCTCTCTCTCTCTCTCTCTCTCTCTCTCTCTCTCTCTCTCTCTGTCAATACCTCATACAGCATTTACTTGAGGCTGGCTTACAGTTTCAGAGGTTCCATCCATTATCTTCATGTCAGGAAACACGGCAGCAAGGAAGCAGGCATGGTGGTGCACTAGAAGGACTGAGAGTTCTGCATCTTGATCTGAAGGCAGAGGAGACAGAGACTTGCTTGTTCAGGCTGCAAGGAAGAGACTCTCTTCCACAATGGGATTAAAGGTGTGTACCACCTTGCCTGGGCCTAAGCCTCAAGACCCAAATCTAAAGCATGTGTCATCCCACATCGAGATCAGTATCAAAAGCCTGTGTCTTCCAGCCTCCAGATGTGGGTCCAGGTGTGCCCTCCATTTCTGGATTGTCAAGTTGACAACTGGGAATAGCCATCACACAGTTCAAATCATGGTGATTAAATGCAGTAAACTTAACAGCAATTGACACTGTCCTCTACTTTATCCTCTTGCACTTATGGATAAATAGTTCTTTAGTATTATTTAATAGTGAATGAGTGAGAGATCCATACATTCTACTAAGCAATCAGTTGTCTATGTTAAATTCTTTTAATGGATAGGAGACCCTTGGGTGGGAATATATACATTGGTGCTTCATGTGTATTTTTGTAAAATGTTCAATGTGCAGATATGTAAGAAAATCTTAAATTCACAGTTGAACCATCTAGTTATCACTTAAGTCATTGCTCATGGATGTGTCTGTCATCTTTTGTTTTCTTTATGCTTCAAAACCTGTAAAATATTGTTGATGAGTGTCTTAGTCAGGGTTTCTATTCCTGCACAAACATCATGACCAAGAAGCAAGTTGGGAAGGAAAGGGTTTATTCAGCTTACACTTTCACACTGCTGTTCATCACTAAGGAAGTCAGGACTGGAACTCGAGCAGGTCAGAAAGCAGGAGCTGATGCAGAGGCTATGGAGGGATGTTCTTTACTGGCTTGCTTCCCCTGACTCGCTCAGCCTGCTCTCTTATAGAACCAAGACTACCAGCCCAGAGATGGTCCCACCCACAAGAGGCCTTTCCCCCTTGATCACTAATTGAGAAAATGCCCCACAGCTGGATCTGATGGAGGCATTTCTTCAACTGAAGCTCCTTTTTCTGTGATAACTCCAGCTTTGTCAAGTTGACACAAAACTAGCCAGTACAATGAGTGTCAAGGTGTACATATGGACTGCAAAGATAGCTCACTTGGCAAAACACTTGTTATAAAGCATGAGGACTTGAGCTTGAATCTTTAAAACCCACATTTAGAAAAAAAGTCTTCTCTGGCAATATATACCTGTAACCCTAAGGCTGGAATGGAGACAGGTGGATCTCAGAGGGTCCCTGACAAGCCAGACAGCCTACCCAAAATGGCAAGTTCCAGGTTCAGTAGTAGACACACTTTCCAAAACTATGTTGAAGAGTTGAGGAGCACATCCCATCACCAACCTCTGATTTCCTACATGGGCTAGCACTCAGGCACATATACCCCTCTCTCTCTCTCTCTCTCTCTCTCTCTCTCTCTCTCTCTCACACACACACACACACACACACACACACACACGAAGAAAAGGAAAAGAAGAATAAACATAGACAGTAACTTTATAAAATAAATTATGAATTAAATATAATATCAAAACCCTTGGAATTAGGCAATGAGAAATGCCTTGGTTATATGTTGTTGTTGATCCTTCTTTAGGATAATTTTCACAGTTGTATGTGTGTATGGTAGTCTCTTATTCTTGTGGGATTGGTTTTACAGTATACCCCCATACTCAGTCTACAAATGGTCAAGTCTTTATATAAAACAGTGTAGTACTTGCATATACATGCTCCAGGCTGACCTAGAACTTATTACTTAACTAAGAATTGCCTCCATCTCCCAACTGCTAGAATTACAGACGTATCACCCCGCCTAGCTGTGAATTGTTTTTGATGGTTCTTTTTTAGTATCTGTCCATTGTCAGCTTTCTGAGGAAAAGGAACCATTCTAACTGATCATCGCTTTACTCCTAGGCTTAAGAAAGAACTTAGGGATTAAAACTTTATTATTATTGTAAGAATGTTTGCTGAACAGCTAGAAGGAGCATAGACTACCTCTGTCTGTGACTGCTCCCTGGAACAGTCCTCATCTCCTCAGACTTAAAGTCGCCCACCTTACTATGAAGATATAAAGAAAGCAGATGATTTGGAGACACTTTAATTTAAATTCGAGAATTATTTAATCTATGTTAATCTTTCCTATCATGGAATTTCAAATTATCAAGACATTGGCTTGCTCACACCCTTCATACACAGTGCCTTCAATGGAGTCAGCTCTTGGAAGTCACTTAGCTTGGATCCTAAGCTAGTCACTTGGCACACATTTTTTTTTTTCTGTTTATCAAATACACTGAGTAGAATAGAACACCTTCAGGAAGGAATTTACTTATATACAATATAGGTGATATTTGATCTGGATGTAATATTCATTGGCTTTGTTTTTCCAATATTGATATTTAAAATCCATAATTTTTAAAATATTTTTGAAGAGCTCTCGTTTTTGGTTTTTAACATCCTTAACGTTAAAAATTTCCCATCTCGCTGGGCGTGGTGGCGCATGCCTTTAATCCCAGCACTCGGGAGGCAAAGGCAGGCTGATTTCTGAGTTCGAGGCCACCCTGGTCTACAAAGTGAGTTCCAGGACAGCCAAGACTATACAGAGAAACCCTGTCTCGAAAAAAAAAAAAATTCCCATCTCCATATATATTGAACATGATTAAGTTATCTACAAGTAAAATCAAACATCTATGAAAAACTGAATTTTTTTATGTCAGTCAGGTATGAAGCAGTATAAACAACCTTAAGCAATTTATGTCTGAGCAGTGTGTGATCTACCTGAACAGAGTAGTCATCCAAACTCTTTATTGCCAAGTATATTGGGATGAACACGTGAAACTTAGCCAATAAAGAAAACAAAGAAAGTAGAAACAGAACTTGATTGTGATTGAGGGAATCCTATGTTCTGTGGATACTCAATTTATTGTAGTCACACTGCAGTGTAAGGAGTAATGAATAATGAATAGTTCCTGGGAACAAGTCTCAGCACCCACAACTGAGAGGTGCTGCATGAGTTTATTTCATTGATGTCTGAACTCAGAGAGACATTTAGATCTTGTTGTCTGCTTGTACGGAATGATTATACCCACAGAACCTTGAAGTGCTGTTATCTCATGAGAAGTTGCTAGACGATACTCCTTCAGAGTCGAAAGGGGAGGGAAGTTATAGCAGGAAAAGAAATTTCTCTTTTCCCTGAAATGTTTGAGGATGTTCTTGTGATATTCCTGTGTAGATGTTGTATGAATTTATTACAGTGTCATTATGATGCTATGAGTGTGTGCCTGTGTGTGTGTGTGTGTGTGTGTGTGTGTGTGTGTTCATCTATAGTTCCTGGAACTTATTGTTCCACAGGTTAGGCCGCTGAAAAGTAGAATTTTCTCTCTTCAAGGCAGGACATAGAAAGTCTAATCTCCTTCTTGGCCTTGAACTTCATCAATAAGAAAATTTGTGAATTTTATCTTGGTTACTTGGAGATTTTGGGCTAATATCCACTTATCAGTGAGTGCATATCATGTGTGTTCTTTTGTGATTGGATTACATCACTCAAGATGATATTTTCTAGCTCTATCCATTTGCCTAAGAATTTCATGAATTTATCATTTTTAATAGCTGAGTAGTACTCCATTGTGTAAATGTACCACATTTTCTGTAACCATTCCTCTGTTGAAGGGCATCTGGGTTCTTTCCAGCTCCTGGCTATTATAAATAAGTCTGCTATGAACATAGTGGAGCATGTGTCATTATTATAGGATACAATTCACAGACCACATGAAGCTCAAGAAGAAGGAAGACTAAAGTATGGGTGCTTCCGCTCCTTCTTAGGAAAAGAAAATACTCCCAGGAGCAAATATGGAGATAAAGGGTAGAGCAGAGACTGAAGGAAAGGCCACCCAGAGACTGTCCCACCTGGAAATTCATCCCATATACAGGTATCAAACCCAGACACTATTGTGGATGCCAAGAAGTGCATGCTGGATGAGCCTGATATGGCTGTCTGAGAGGCCCTGCCAGAGCCGGATGCAGAGATGGATGCTCACAGCCAACCATTGGACTGAGCACAGGGTCCCCAATAGAGGAGTTAGAGAAAGGACTGAAGGAATGGAAGGGGATTGCAACCCCACAGGAAGAACAGCAATATCAACCAACCAGTCCCCCCAAGAGCTCCAAGGGACTAAGCCATCAACAAAGGAGTACACATGGCTCCAGCTGCATATGTTGCAGAGGTCCTTGGTCCTATGAAGGCTCGACAGATGCCCCAGGGTAGGGGAACTGAGGGTGGGGAGGTGGGAGTGGATGGGTAGATGGAGGAGCGCCCTCATAGAAGCAGTGGGAGAGAAGATGGGATAGGAGGTTTCCAGGGGTAGAGGTGGGGAGAATGGGAAAGGGGATAACATTTGAAAAAAAAGAAAGAAAATTTGTGAGCTACTTTTTCTGATAGTAGATAAGACCCTCATTTCAGACAGGATCTGCCCTGCTCTCAAAGGGAACACTGAAGCATCTGAATAAGCAGGCAGTGCTGCTGCCCCACCCAGTCTACTTAGCATTAGCTAATATTCTTTACCCAATCACAGCTTGACTTAGCTGTCCCCACTTAACTAATGCCTCTGCTATTAAGTTTCGTAGAAGCCACAAGAGGCAATTTAGAGAGATTCTAGGTAGCTGAACTTGTAGCTAAGGGTGGCAGGCTAAGAGAATATATATACTACAATTTCCTTCTATATTGTTTCCTGTTTTTCTCTGCCAACAGTCTTTGTAATAAACCAGTATACCTGAGTTCTGTGAGCTGCAGAAGGGTGTGTGTGTTGGGAGGGGGTTGTGGAAACTCTGAGCTATAGCCAGTCAGAAGCACAGGTAAAACAATCTGCCATTTAAAGTGTAGGGGACTGTAACATTTGTAGGCACTGAGACTCTGCCTGGGGGATATAGGACTCCAGATGATGTCAGGGAAGGACAGTGCTGTGTCCACTACTGCAGAACTCATTGCTGTCTTCCTGCTAGGAAGACATTTGCATGCATTTTGCAATCATGGAAGTAATTTGTATTTGAACGGAATAGGAGGAACAGTTTACATCTTAGCCCATTTCTCTTTATCTGCAAAAATCTCAAAGCCTAAGCATTGGATGGAATATGCAGCCGAGTACTGGATTCAACTGCTGTGTCTGCTACTTATGATACCGTGACTCAAGCTGTATAGACTTACTACTGCTGGCTTCACTTCTTAGTCATCTGTGCCTTGGTTTCCTCATCTGTATATTGAGCTATTGATAGTATTTCTCTCATAGTGCAGGCTGTGTACTAATGTAGTGATTTTATGTGTTTGCATGCAGATTTGGGAGGGTAAAGGCTTATCGTTAAGTGCTATGTAAATGTTAGCCATTAACTTACTAGTGTGGAAACTGCAGAAGGGTAGTGATTTCTGTCAATTTCCATTTGTCAACTACTGTATCCTCAGTGATGGCAGCATGTCTGGCATGTGGTATGCACTTAACAAATACTTACTGGATGAATATTTTTTCAATCTTGTCATCTGTGAAGTAAAAACACTGAGAGTAACTGCCTCATGGTGTTTCTTTTATATTAGGTAATATATCTGAAGCACATAAATTTGGCTGTCACCATCATAATTATCACAATGCTCAAAGGGACATAACCAAGATTGGTGTATCCAAATATTTGTTCCTCCTCTTAACTGCCAGGCATCTCATGACATATGATTTTTGATCTTTAAGGATTTTTCCCCATTCATTGCCACCAACCAAATCTTGTCACCATGTTTTAGCTTAATCAGTAATTTTTCTTACTTCCTCGGGCAGGTTCTCATAGGCGATAAAGTCAGATATCATTATAAATCTCACTGCATAAATAAGGAAACTGTTGGCCTCTTCATCTCTCTTGTTTTTTTCCCCTCTTATCATATTTGAATACATTTTTACCTCTTTAACTTTCATAAGTTTTGGATTGGCCAGCTGCTAAGGTATAACATCTGTTCTTCACTTTCAAAATCTGCCAAGTAAAAACTAAAAATTCCTTTGAAATGTGAAATTTCCAAGGTTTACACCTAATTTCTACCATGGTGGCATTATGCTAAGAATGAGAAAAAAGATTGCTTATTTCAGATCTTATATTTAGGTCATATGGATGTACAAGATTTGGTGTGTCTTATAAGGAAAGCAAAAACACATTTTTTATTAGATATTTTCTTTATTTACATTTCAAATGTTATCCCCCTTCCCGGTTTCCCCTCCAAAAACCTCCTATCCTCCCCCCTCCCTCCTCACCAACCCACCCACTTCTGCCTCCTGGCCCTGGCATTCCCCTATACTGGGGCATAGAACCTTCACAGGACCAACGTCTCTCCTCTCATTGATGACCGACTAGACCATCCTCTGCTACATATGCAGCTAGAGCCATGAGTCTCACCATGTATTTTCTTTGGTTGGTGGTTTAGTCCCAGAGAGCTCTAGGGGAACTGTTTAGTTCATGTTGTTCCTCCTATAGGGCTACAAACCCCTTCAGCTCCTTGGGTCCTTTTTTAGCTCCTTCATTGGGGACCCCACACTCTGTCCAATGGATGGCTATGAGCATCCACTTCTGTATTTGTCAGACACTGGCAGAGCCTATCAGGAGACAGCTATATCAGTCTCCTGTCAGCAAGCTCTTGTCGGCATCCACAATAGTATCTGGTATTGGTAGTTGTTTATAGGATGGATCCCCAGGTGGGGTAGTCTCTGAATGGTCATTCCTTCAGTCTCTGCTCCACACTTTGTCTCTGTAACTCCTTCCATAAGTATTTTGTTCCCCGTTCTAAGAAGGATCAAAGTATCCACACTTTGGTCTTCCTTCTTCTTGAGTTTCATGTGTTTTACAAATTGTATCTTGGGTATTGGACCCTCTAGGCTAATATCCATTTATCAGTGAGTGTATATCTTGTGTGTTCTTTTGTGATTGGGTTACGTCATTCAGGATCATATCCTCCAGATCCATCCATTTGCATAAGAATTTCATAAATTCATTGTTTTTAATAGCTGAGTAGTACTCCAATGTGTAAATGTACCACATTTTCTGTATCCATTCCTCTGTTGAGGGATATCTGAGTTCTTTTCAGCTTCTGACTATTATAAATAAGGCTGCTATGAACATAGTGGAGCATGTGTCCTTATTACATGTTGGAGCATCTTCTAGGTATATGTCCAGGAGTGGTATTGCTGGATCCTCTGGTAGTACTATGTCCAATTTTCTGAGCAACTGCCAAACTGATAACAGAGTGGTAACATAACTATGTAGATAAAATAAGCAGTCTAACTTTTATTTATTTATTTTTATTTTTATTTTTTTATTTGTTTGTTTGTTTGTTTGTTTTTTGAGACAGGGTTTCTCTGTGTAGCTCTAGCTGTCCTGGAACTCACTGTATAGACCAAACTGGCCACGAACTCAGAAATCCACCTGCCTCTTCCTCCCAAGTACTGGGATTAAAGGCATGTGCCACCACTGCCCAGCAAGCAGTCTGACTTTAAGGTTGGCTTGTCAGCATTCATTCCGATACAGAAATTTACAGTATAATTATAATTGTAGTTTTACACGAGCACATGAACCATCTGTGGCATGGTATACATGGACTAACCTAGAGTCAGTCTGTGTGGCTAACAGACCTGCACTGCCAAAGTAAGGATGTATTCAACACTGTTGCATTTCTTTCAGCATACCTGCCAAGAAGATACTGTCAGGATCAATGAAATAATTGATGTAGTATAGTGATGTGTTTTTATAAACTATCTGTAAAATATTGGTTTGTATTCATCAAGTGGCATAGTATTATATGCAAGATATATATCTGTTTATCTTTCCTTCAGAAAGGTGATTTTCTTATTTTCTGGTAGAATTTTTGAGGACTTTTTAGAAGGCAATTAATTACATCTGTGATTCTTAATCTCTAATGTTTGGATGAATTAGAGAATTAAAAATGAAGTGGGATCCTGGGTTATAATATTCTAGACATATACTTCCTTCTGTGTAATGAAATATAGTGGCTCAACATATGAGAACTAAATTCAAAAAATATGTACACTGTGTAGCTTCACATAGTTGACTACATATGCATCTACTAACATTGTAGCTACACATAGTAGACTGCATATGCATGTTCTAACAATGTAGCTACACATGCTAGACTACATGTGCATGTACTATTTATACTACTCATTTCTGGACAATTTCCAGGTTTTACTAGTAGTTCTTTATATAGTTCTACATTAATTGAGGTGATGGTAGACATGTCTGAATAGAATAAGGAATAATGCTTTGACTTGTTAAAAATGTATCAACAATCCATATATGTTGGCATACTGCTATTTCCAGCACATAGGAGACTGGGCAGCATGGTTGTAAATTTGAGGTCAGTCTGGCCTATATAGTGAGTCCCATATCAAAAATAAAAGTGCAAATGGTGCTAAATATATATCTTTATGTGAAACTAGAAATATTTTGAAAACAATTGAACATAGGACTAATAAAATGGAACTGAAGCTTCCTCAATAATCACAGATTATTCTCTGCATTACCAGGTGAAAGTAGAATCATTTGGTCATCATTGTGGTCCATCTCTGTATGTGTCAATTCTCTTTGCCTTAAATTAGTCTCCCACCACGTAAAGTACCTTCCTGAGTCTTCTGTGCTCCTCTCTGCCAGAATTCCATCATCCATCTGCATCACTTACTATCTCAGTGAGAAAGTACCTGAAAGCCTTCCAGGGAGGCCTTGCTTTGCATTGTCCAGAGAGAAGTAACGCTCAGATGGAAATGGCTGCATCCAGACTCTAACAAACTATCCAAGCAATGACAAGGCAGAGCAACAGGGTCCTGGGGCTCTTCCCATGCAGTCTCTACCAGGAACTTGGGATGTACCTTTCTGACAGTTTTCATCCACCAGCATGTCCCAGGTGCTTTGATCAAAAGTTTCACATCCCATTTATTTCTTTGAGAATTCTCTGCTCAGCCCTCTCCCTGCTTACATTCCTCCTGCCAGGAAACTACAAGTGTCAGGGTTTCCCAAGAGTTTCTAAGCAGGAAACATTCACTTAAGAGAATCTAAATCATAGACTTCCCACTTTGTTCAAATATATTTGGATTCATATAGTAAAGATTTTTATTAGCCAGGCCCCATCCAGGCAAAATCCTGATAAAGATATCAGATGAGTGCTTTTCAGCCCCCATCCTTTCTGAGCGAGTGCAAGCACCTGCTGTACTCTTAAATCTAAATTTCCTCATATATAAGGTAGATATTTTATTTCATTTATGTTTTCCAAACTGTTTTAAAGGCAAAAAATATTATTTTACACTGTAACTCAATGTACAATACATACATACATACATACATACATACATACATACATACATACTTAGGAGACAGAACTGTAGGAGATGCATACAATATTCAAGTTGAACTCTGATTTGTTTTTTCATTTTTTAAAATGCTGATCAAGAGCTGAGATGACTTGGTAGTTAAGTTGTCTGTTTTTCTGACTTCCTGAGTTTGATTCCCAGCACTCACATCAGGTGGCTCACAACCACCTGTCACTAAAGTTCCGGGAGAATCTCACGTCTCTGGTTCCTGTCTCTGAAAGCACCAACACTCACTCACACACACACACACACACACACACACACACACACACACACACACTCACCATAAAAATTATAAAATAAGTAAAGTGTTGATCAATTGCTAGTCAGTTGTTTTCAAAACTCATGGCTGACATTTCAAAAAACATCAGATGACTTTAAATAAATCTGTTTTGTTTCTGTAAGTCTGTGATATTTTTCTTTATTCCTATAATGAAATTGTTATTTAATAGTAAGAAGCTTCTATTCTGTCAATAACAGTGAGCTATTTGTAGATTTTTATGGTTTTGATAGTGGGAAAGTGAATACTGAAAAGGAACCAGACTGGAGCTGTGTGAATGTTAATGCGAAAGGTAGAGTCTCTCTGAAAAACAGGAAACTTCATCTACGAAGCAATACCATACCTTTTGTGACAATGGTCGGGTTTTGTGTGGAAAGCTTTGGAAGTTTTAGAAAGATGTGAGAGAATTGTTCTCTGTATGCGTTTCTCATTCTTTCTAAACTGTCCCATGCAGTACTTAGCACACACTGTATGATCCGTCCCTTCTCTCTTGCTCCAGGCTTGGCTTCTCAGCTATCCCATGATCAGTGTCAGACATCACCTTCAGGGCCTTCTTTCTACTTGCAAACCTCTTTCTTAACACACATCAGCTAGGCAAGGAGACCTCTGACCCTTCCTAAGTTGTCTCGAATCTGTGCCCCTTGCCTCTATTTGCATTAGTTTTCTCCTAACAGTGTGCTGTCTAGTGTTTTACTGCTGCCCCCTAACATCTCCCCTCTGGCAATGGGAGAGAAACACACACACACACACACACACACACACAGGTCAGTCGGGACTTTTATCTGATCAGATCACTGTTGTCTTATAAGCATCTACAGATGCCTGGTATTCATTAGGATCTTAGTTAAAGATCTGAACTTGAATATTTGAATCTCTCACTATTTCAAATAAACACACATACGTGTGTGTGTGTGTGTGTGTGTGTGTGTGTGTGTGTGTGTGTGTGTTAACTTAGGACACTCCCATGACTCCTAGTAAAATGATATCAAATTTGCTTTGTGTTCAGAGACAGATTTCTAACTTGCATAATCGGTGTGATAACTTTGCTTATCGGCTGTTGTTTTTAATATGTCTGTGTTGCTTCCAAATTTATGTTAGGATGTAACCTTTTACTGTAATGTTACACTTGATAGGGTTATTCTTAGCAACAATGAGCAGGTGATTGCTTTATATAAAGAAAGAAGGAATTAATTTCCTGCCATGCATGCTAACTTTATGGACCTCATTGTGTATTTTCCCTTGCTGGTGCTTCAGTTGTGTCTTTTTAAAGAGATCTTCTTTTGACTGTTTACCATTACTTTAAAACAAAGTTCAAAAGAAAGGGTTAATGTAAGCTTTCATAAGACCTGGTCAAAATCTGGTTATAACTTGAAGACTGTATCTCTTGCCTACATCTGAGGAGTGTGAACAGCTGAAGAGAAACTACTAAGGGAAAGTTTTACTAGAATTTTGCCCACATATTACCACTCTGAGAGGCCTAACTCCTTCCACCCAATTAGTCACATTCTCAGGCTCTGTACATGCCAGTGAGAGGGGGAGGGGGAGAGAGCAGCAGCAGCTACAAGCGAGACCCCAGGCCAGAACCCGAGTTGCGCCTTGGCACCAGAACTACGGTGCCGCCCCCTCCAGCCTCTGATTGGCGGCGAGCTCAGCATCAGCAGCATCTCCCAGCGAGGGAGGGCACCCGGGCTAGCAGCTCCAGCCTCCGGGATCCTCTTCTCCCCTGGGTGACACTTCGGACTTCCACCGTGAACAGCCGCTTCTCTTGACAGCTTTCCTCCTGACCCCTCCCCAGCAAAGCCAAGGTGCCAGCCACAGCCCGGGAGGCAGGGACGGGAACCCTAGGGTTCCGCGGAACCAGCCCGTCCCGGACCGCAGCGGTTTCCGCTAACCAGCCGCCAAAACGCCTCGTATCTTGTACCGCGGGAAAAGCGGGTCCTCCACCAAGATGGGCCGGCAGGGCCTAGGGGGCACGGGTGCTGCAGGGCGCTCCATGCAGCGCTCTCAGAGCCGGAGCAGCCTCTCTGCCTCTTTTGAGGCTCTAGCTGGCTATTTTCCTTGTATGAACTCCCTGGAAGAAGATGAAGGAGGTGAGGACCCTGTTCGTTCCCACC